>NW_010106959.1:0-29784 GCF_000699245.1 Pterocles gutturalis | reverse complement strand
GCGGAGGAGTGGAAGCCAAGCTGGGGCAGAGCGAGGAGGAAACCCAGGCAATGGTCCACTCCATCCCTGTAGTAATATTGACACAAATATTGACACAACCGCAGCCCAGTTTACTTGCCTTCTTTTCTACCCACCAGTCTGCGCATTGCTGTACACATGGTCATCTCCTGGGAAAACCAACGAGAGAAAACCACCGCAAATACCAAAATGTTAGTGTGGCGTCCCCATGCTCTGTATTGTTGGGAAATTTGCTGCTGAAGCTTTTCTGCTCACAATGTCATTTGTACAAAAAATGGGAAACATGCAAAATCTGAAAAAAATAGGCTGCAGAAAAATCAAAATGGAACAAAAAAATTCAGTAACCTTCTCTTGGTTGTGACTGGCTCCATTTTAAAGACCTCCCTGCCCGGCAGGAGAAAAGCCATCCCGGGGCTGGTCAGGGGGTGTCTGCGATGGGGAACTGCCGCCCAGCCATCGTGGGAGCTTGTGGGAGCTTCTGAGCTCTCTGCAGACACAAGGGACAGCCCCAGATGGGATGGATCCACGGGGTGATGCGGGGAAAACTGTCAGTGGACGCAGAATAGATGCAACAGCCGCAGAGTTACACCCTTCACCCTGTTAATGCCAGTAGCATATATGGTATGTGTACGTTATTGGTATTAAAAAAAGAAAGTGTACACATAGCAGATATCCGAAAGGCTGTGTGCAATATATCCTTTACTGCATTGTCGTTGCTCTTGTAAAATTATGGACCAGGCATTCTTCAAGAAACAAACAGAAAAATCCCAGCTTGTTTGTCTTGATGCTTTACTTAAATCCCTGTCCAGGGATCTGCTGCTGCTGGTTCCCCGCGGTTCAGTTCCCTGAGTGAGTTACTGCAGGAGGGCCCAGGGACCATTCTGCCATCCCCCAGGTAAGCACATGCCATCACAGGTTTC
The DNA here is from genome assembly GCF_000699245.1 of Pterocles gutturalis. NCBI lineage: Eukaryota > Metazoa > Chordata > Aves > Pterocliformes > Pteroclidae > Pterocles > Pterocles gutturalis. The sequence continues at coordinate 28,846 of NW_010106959.1, read as the reverse complement.
AAAACCATTTTGCATACTTCAGCATTTGAGATCACGGGCAGCAAATATCTTGCAACTTTCCACACAGACAAGAAGGGAAATGGAAAAGTAACAAATTCACACACAATGTGATGTGTCTGGGATTTTACGCAATATTTAAATCCCAGTCCCCAGCATTCACCACCCTGTATCAGCAATAATGACTAAAGCTCCTGCAAGTCATTGAGGAACTCACTAATCAGTCTCTGAGTTGAGGCTACCCGCTTCCCATGACACAGAGGCAAATCACACAGGTTAAAAGAGTTCCCAGCAAACACCTGCTGAAGCAAGTCAAAATAAATGATAAATAAAGCTGAGTTCCCGTTGTGGTTGATTTTCCTCCCATCTGTACCCACAAACGTGCCATCATGGCTTGTCAATCCAAACCAACTCGAAGCACATCCCCATCTCTCATGGCATCTTCCCAACGCCTTTGAGTCAAAGGGGAACATCAGCTGAAACACTCTTTTCCCACTTGAACATGTTCACTGTCCACGTGCAGACAGCGAAACCCCTCCGGCGCCGGGCGTGCCGCGTGCTGCGCCCCTGCCCATGGCCATGGCCGTGTCCATGCTCCCGGCTCAGAGCTGCAGAGGGACAGCATGGCACCGTTCCCCTGCTCCTCTCCTCCAGGTGACCCTTCCCTCACCGCTCAGGCAGGATCCGGCAGCGCAGGTGCTGGGCTTTGCGCTTGCCAGACAGCTAGCAGCAGCCAATAAATGTTTTTAAAGGAAAGGAGTAAAATCCCAATACTAGACCCACGGAGCAAGTGCTAGCAACCCTCCGCACGGCCGGCTGGAAGGCTGATTGGCACGTTGGAGGAACGGATGCAGCGCACGACCTGGGCACATCTCCAGGGTCGTTTTCGGGAAGGTCTGTTCAGCACCGCGCGCTCCGGGCGAGGCTCCTGCTGCGCCTTGGTGCTACGCACACCATTCCATGCAGCGCACAGCAGGCGCTGCGCACCCGCCGGTGCCCAAGCAGACAGCCAGCATCTTCCTCCCCCCCGAGGCAGCATCTCCAGATGTCAGTAAATTAGAGAGTCTCCTTGACACTGACAGACAAGTTGTCATGGAGCTGGTTTCTCTTTAGCAGAGCTGCACAGAGCTCTGCCTGCGTATCCGGCTCACGATGAATGGCCCGAGGTATTCGTTTGCTCGCTGGTTATTACATTGTCCGCTAATATCTCTGCTCCACACACTCGCTGCACTGACGCTGCTCAATGCCCAGTTTCCACGCTCCCCACGGGCAGCAGCGACTTTCACAGGAAGAAATCTAACAGGGTGCCAGGATCAAAGATCTCCTGCAACAGCCTCTCAGCCCTGCAGACCGCATGACAAACGGCGTCCCCATCCCAGGAGGAACTCCTCCAGCCCACGCCGAGCACCGGGCACCCTCCAGCTCCCATTGCATTGCTCCCAGCTCCACGCACAGCGACCAGAGCCGCCAGCAGCGGCCGAGGCTGAGCAGCCCTGAGATAAACCATCTGCTCAGGAAATTCCCACGGTCATCCATCATGGCAATATTAAACACCTGGCTTTTGTGGGGTTCAGGGTAGAAATATCTGCTCATAACCACTCAGGTGGACTTTCAAACTACCTAGAAGCCCAGATTAAATTGAAGTTGATGAAAATACTGATAGTAGTATGAATTACACATATTTCCAGAACAAATGAGCTCTGAGAAAATCCTAGTGGGTACTGGGCTGCATCTTCAGGAGCCTATCACCCTTTAAATAGCATCTCTCAGTGACGAGAAATGTCTGCCTCTGTTCAACACATCCACACAAAAGCCCAGATAAAATTCCACAGGAGATGGCCAGGGAAAAGCTGTGTTCAAAATCGAGTTGCATTAGTGACGAGAAGCAAACGATCCTGGAAGGTTGCTGACATCTCTGGGCTGCCAGCCCGCAGCCCGGTTTGCAGCAGCGGACACGAGCAGCCCGGGCACCGTGCACAGGGCAGCCCGCACAGCTCCCCTCCGCCGGGTGGGATGTATTTGTTGGACACACAGACCGGGAAATCGGGAATCGTGAGGCTGGTTATTGCTGAAACAAGGCCATGTGAATCTCCCATCTATTGCAGAATTTTGGCATTTACATTTTAATAACAGTTTTCACCTCCCTTCCACGTTCTACATATGCAGATGGACTTGACACGTGCTACCAAGTGGGTTGTTTTTTTTTAATGTATGTTTTTGCTTTTGGATTTGTTTTTTTTTTTCTTTTCAAACAAGAAATCTGTTCCACAAAATCTAATGCGTGAGTTGTCTGTCCTCCAACTTCACCAGTGCCAAGTTTCCAAGCAAGAGCCATCAGGAAGCTTTCAACCACATACATTCAAGACAGAGTTTTTACGTAGGAAATGAAACGAAAATGCCACCGATGCCCTGAGCCGCAGGGAGAGGAGGGTCTGCAGGCACGGCTGGCGGCACTGGTACCTGGCTGGGCAGCAGGGATGCGGCAAGGAGCCAGGTCTGAAGGATGAACTGCAGCTGTGCAGCAGGAGCAGGGGAGAGCCGTCCCGGTGAGAGCACGCTCGGAGCTGCCTTTATTGGCATTATTATATATTATTATTATTGTTATATCCTTGAGTAACTCGGCACAGGAGACGCTGGTTATTCCAGCCAGACACAGACACACCCCAGTTGTCCTGCTCAAACCATGGATTTCAAATCAGAAACCCCCCAAGGAAAGCAGCCTGCTTCTAGCACCTTGGCATCCGAAACCAGAAATTACTGTTTTCAGTTATTCCCTTACCCCAACAAATATGGCAATTCACAGAGGACCAGCCTCAGCTCTCACAAACTCAACTCAGCAGTCTGTTTTAGAAAAATCACGGGCCTGTGTAAATGTGCCTTCGGGCTGGCACTGGGATTGCACCAGGCTGAGCTCGTGGGGTTTTGGTCCTGGGAGAACAGAGGGAGGAGTGCGCATGGGAAATATGGGTTTTCATGGCTATACCACTGCTCTGGAGAACTTACTCAGAATCCATGACCAATATCCAGACAGTGGTTTGGACAGTGGCCAGCACTGAGCCGAGGATGCAGAGAAAAGCAGAGCGGAGCCCGGAGGTCTGCTGCAGAAGTGCTCTGAGCACCCAAAGTCCAAGCTAAAGATACATAAGGAACGAACGGTGTTGTGGAGGCATCGCCTGACCCCGCTTCACAAAGGGGATTCAGGAAAATAAAGAGGGAGGTACATTTTTCTTTTCTTTTGATCTGCTGCTCGCAGACTGCTAGCCTGATTTCACGTGGCTGGCTGTGTCACATCCTCTTTCTCCTCTCCCTGCACCTTCCACCTGCAAGCAGGAGTATCAGCTCACCCCGAACATCCCAGGGACAGCCCAGCTCTTTCTGCAGAGCCGAGACAAAATTTCCCAAAGGAAGAAGCTTCTAAGGAACATAAAACAGGTCAAAATAGTACGACAAAAGCACTGAAGTGGCAGAAGTTCCTTAGGAAGAGTCGCTGCTGGGTCTTATTACAGCCTCCATGCCTTGAGAGTTTTGTGTTACTGTATTTTGTAGAATATTGGATGAAAGGTGTCATCAGGAGAAACAGTGAGGAAAACGAGAATAACACCAGAAAAAAAGAAAAGCAGAGAAGTTATCAGAAAACTGAGCAAGTTGCAGATTTAAAAAATAAGATTGGTTTAATTTTTTTTAATAATTGGTTTCTAAACCAATATTTTAAAAGCTTTCTACCGTATCACCACCCGCTGTAACGGGCACTGTGCAAATGTCTCAGAAGGAAACTGCTCCCTAGACCTGTGGCTGCAGACGGTCTGTGCTGAACACCGGCATCTCCAGATGTGACAAACTCTCCTGTACGAGCAATGCCTGTGCGAATTTTTTTCCTCTGATTCTGCTTCATCTCGTACTACAGGCAGCTACGAGCACTTAATCAGACCAAGCACCTGACACAGGCTCCCAACGAGCAGGAAAAGAGTTGCACAAATGTTTGGTTGTTAGGTTTTCCAGAAAAAGATGAAAAAATATTTGAATAAAACTTGGCTCCAAATTTACCCAAGACATTTTTTTCCCAGCTTTCACAGTGACAATGCATGAGATGAAAACAGTCCGATCCAGCTCCAGCACAACACAAAGTCATCCCGCCTACCACAGAATGGTAAAAGGGGGTTTTGATCCCCTGCGGCCATCCCGCTGGAATGAAACAGGCAGCCAGGATACATCTGCATCCGCTACTTTTGACGGCTAAAAAAGAGTTAATTAGAACTTCTGAAATAATGAGACACCCAATTTTTCAAATATGATTCATCCTGTGTCTGAACCAGTCTCCCGAGGGTCATTTTCATTGTAAATTAATCTCGCTAATGTCAGACTTAAATTATCGGCAATGACACCGTGACCATGGTGCCAGTAGCCGTGGTGGCCTCGCAGCAGATAGGCGTGGTGCTGGCATTGATGATATTGAGTCTGACAACATGCAAAATGAGACTAAAATTAAAATAACTCCGATGACATCAAACGAAACAAAGCCTCATCCAGACCCCGACCACATCCGCCTCCAGCTCTGGTGCCTCATTTTTCACAACTGGAAATGTAGGGGTGACACCACCAGCCTGGCACAGTCCTGGAGAGGGGCTGTCAAGAAGTGACAAAAGAGACAAAAGCCACAAATTCAGGAGCAAAAGCTGCTGAACTCTGTCCAGCTGTGACCCTCTAAGAGGTCACAATGTGCGTTGGGAGTCAGGCAAACAGCACACAGCCAGCAACGGCTCTGAATTTTCAACAGCCTGTGCCAGAGAGCACAGACTCTCGGGGAGTTTTCAGCCATGCGCTGAATACATACCAGCAGTGATTTTGTCTGCTGCCTGTTTGCAAGCAAGTCAGATAATATTTCGTATTTTTCTTGGCAAGATGAACTTTATAATTGTGTTCTAGCAAATATAGTCCAGGATCTAAACCTTCATTTTTATATGCTGTCAAAATTCCATAACATTTGACCAAAACTTTCTTTTTTTGGCAAGCACTCTTGCCAGGAAATTCATTAGCCAGGATTTGCAAAAATTAAGAAAAAAAAATAAATCAATATTAGCCCAGGCCGAGCGAATTCATTTGCTGATCAATGCAGTTATTGTATTTTCTTTTGCAGTCTCAGTTATCATTGCGCTATACAGGATGTGGCAGCTGCTTAACCACATAACCCTTAGTGTCACTTACAAGCCAGGCTCCCACTTTCATTAAGCCTGGAGAGGCATTTTGCTGAAGAATCCAATAGTAACACTCATTAAAGAAAATATGACCGTTAAAAATAACACGTGACCGTTTTCCTCGTGCATTTCCGTTGGAGTGGCAGGCTGGGTTTCCCCTCCTGCCCCGCCATCCAGCGACCACCATCATTCCGTAATTCCAAACAAACTGTGCAACAAAACAGACGAGGCTGGTAATTTGTTGTTGTTCTACTGCTTCATAAGCATGCTGAAGATTGTAAATCGGGTGCGGTATTAAAAATGACAGAAACACATCAGACCCTGCACCACGGGAGTGATTTCACCGAGTGGTGTGTGTGTTCCAGCATCTGCAGGCAGTAACGGGGAGGATGGAAACGGTGACACAGAGATGCTGAGGGGTAGCTGCACTGCTAGGTAATGCACGGACATGCAAATCAGGTATGGAAATTATTCTACTGTCACAGTGCATCTCAGAGCAGGGTCCCTGGGCAGCAGCTGCATCCCCGTGGGGGTCCATCCCGAACCCCACCGCTGCTCCAGGGGAGCAACTCTGAGCCACCCTCTAGGGGTGGGGAGGGGACAAGGGGACAATTCTCTCCCCCCATCACACCGGGAGAGGAGTGAGCGAGTGGCTGCAGAGTGCTTATTGCTGTCTGGGGTTCAACCACAACAATTCACAACTCTTGTTAATTAAATTAGCATTTGCTGAGGGGATGCACCGTGGTACCCTGGATGCATGGGGCTGGGGAGCAGATCACCCTGCGCCTGCACAGCAGCAGGAGGAGCACGACAGAAGCGACTGCAGGAACAAAAACTGGGCACAGCAGGAGGATGCTGGGCCTGAAGAGAGCGATGCAAGCCGTAACGATCAGACAAGTCTGGAAAGTAATAACGGAGCAGTTGTCTGTCTGAAACAAAAAGATCAGTGGCTCCAGACACTTTTTATTTATTAAGGTTTGCTCTTCCCAAAGGGCTTCACTTGGGGGTGATCTGGCATTACAAGGCAGGATTACCCTCACTTCCACAGTTCTGCCGAGTACAAAGCACTGTTTATGAATTATTGAACTCTTCATTTGCTGGGCGCTCTGGGTAATGGCAAGACTGTGTGTTAAGAGGACAACCTGCCGATTAGTCCATTTTCATGTGCTTTATTAACATGGCACATCAAGTACACACACATCAACAGCACACTGGAAAAAAAAAAAAAAACCCGTGTGCTTTAGACTGAAATATTATGCAAAGCAAAGAAATTATTACACAAAGGGCTTCCCCCAATTTGTTAGCAGGCTCAATTATCGTGCCACTTAACCTGACTATTTTAATGTTCATCTCCTCCTTACTCCACATGAAAGCTTTATTACCAGCACTATAATCATTCAAAGATAAGCTAAAGCCTTAGACAGCTGGAGACTTTGGGGTTTAGAGCTGAAGTAGAGGTGCGGAGCAAGAATTACTGCATCAGGAGAAGGTTGGCATGTACTGTGCCTGCTGTTGGACACGTCTCCAGTACCATTGAGGGGAGAAATTAAACAACCCTGTTTTAATTAAAGGCAGAATTATGGATATAGCTCTTCTGATGCCAGCATGAAGCAGAGACTCAGCAGTTACCTGCGTCCCTTAGCACTGGGCAGGCAGCTTGATAAGATGCTCTATGGTTTTTGTTTGCTTTTGCCTCTATAGATCATGCACATCTCAATGGGTAGCAGAAAACATGGCCAAATCTAATTTCTTTCCAGATATCAGACAGAAACTTTCAACCGCTCTGCACTATCTCCTCAACAAGAAGCTGTACCGCACTGACAGCAATGGCCGCAACTCCACGGCAGCAATAACGGGTGGCCCAGGAACACCACCAAGCACCGGGAGTCACTGCGCACACCCGCACCTCGCTGGCTGCTTCATCGGGGCCGTGTTTTCACTATCAGATATGGTGTGATAACTAAGGAAATCGGATATCAGCAGCTCTTTGGTAACACTGGTCTGGAACAGTCACTACAGCCTGGTTCTGCATAAAACACCCACACGCAGGAACTTCGTGAAACCCATCACACAGAATCAAAATTCCAACACGACTTCCGGACTTCTGCGCTGTTCTCTGGTTCTCCTGCAGACCTGATTCTTCCAAACACTTAAACAGGCATTTAACAGAGAGCATTCAACAACAATCAGGAGGGTACCAAAGGACACAGGTAATTTTCAACATGTAGAAACACTATCGACATACATGGTATTGCTCATGTCCATAACGCTAACCCTGCATGCAGGGATCCTGCCGGGTCAGGGTCGAGGCACTGTGCACCCCAGCTGTCAGAGGTAGGTCTGTGCCTAGGAAAGCTTCTGGAACAGGATGTGCCTTAGGAACTGCCCGGGTCTAACGAGGTAGAAATAAGGCCCAAAGAAAATGGATGAAAACTTATTTTTAACATTTGAAAGGGAAATGTATTTAAGAAGATACATAAAGATGCCATCAAGAGTTAGTAAAACTATTCATATAAAATGAAATTGTTCAGTACACTTATTCAATCATACCCTTTGTCATCTATCTGACTTTGTGTATGAGAGAAGGATCTACTGCTGTTTGTTAGATGCTTCAGTTTTGACAGAGTAACGTAAGAAGTGGATTGATAAGTAATGAGAGCATTAGCTGTCATATAAAGATTATGACTCTGGTGCTCGGTAGCGCAATTAAGTTTAATGTTTGTTTCTCTGTCTCTGTGAATAACGATAAGATTTCCCTTGTGAGTCTCTGAGCAGCTGACTGATGACATTAGGACAACTGCTCTGGGCAGCCAACGCAATTCGTTACTAATCATGTCATTAAAACTAAGTTTTGCAATTACCTTAAGTGACCTCAAGTTCTACACAAGGGGATAATATTGAGGTGTGATTACCTACACAATCAACAGGCATAAAACCATCCTCGCACCAGGTCACCCATAAAACAGGAAAAATAAGCGCTCGTTTGGATAACACTGGGATGCAGGGTCGCGTTCATGTATTGTTGTGTTTTCTGTGCTGGACCTGCGACACAGGTATGATCCCACCCCGAGAGGTGAATTTATGGTTCTCATTTCTGGATAAAACAGCCAGGAAGGCATTAATAACAGCTGAAGATCAATCAAAATCTGAAATGCTTTCTGAAAAAAAGGGTAATTGAGAAAGAGAAAACTTGACACTTACAACAAATGGTTCTTGAGATTCCTTCTGAAATATGTTGGCTGTTATCTAGTTAAATAGAGAAAAACATTCTGGTGGCTAGACTCCCAGAACCCGAACATCACGGTTGTTCTTCAGGAGTGCTTATTAGCAACAGCAGAGGTATTGTTTCAGAGTAATGTGGTTGCTCTTACAGAAGAGCTCCATATTATTCAATAAAATTCATCCTTCCAGAGACAACGAGCATCTCACAGGAGAGCAGAATTTGAAGACTTTAGGGCTGCATAACTGGACGAATCATTTAACGCAGATCGTTTATCCCGCTCACACTGGAATTTTTGTGGCATACATTACTCACCATTTTCTCCTGTTACTTGACCAGCCTCAGCGATGTCTCGGATGTCCGGATGAAACGCTCAGTCCTCAGCAGTGACAGCAATGACCACACCATCCCCTGCTCACACAAGCCAAGTTTTGCCATCTCACGCTGCAATGCCGTGACAATGCTGGCTGCAGCTGGTGCTAATGAGGAATTAGTGATGCCCTGGCAATAGGGAGAAGCTGAACGGATTTAAGTGGGGTCAGCTGTAATTGTACGGGGCTAATCAGCAGGATCCTCCACCAGCAAAGCTGGGGTTCCTGTTTTGTTTGTTTCGTTTTCACCATGATGTGCATCCCAGTTTATCACAGCCTCACCGCAGCAAACCGCCCCGTCGTTCCAAACACAGCTCAGTGCCCCAACACCTATCAGATTCATTGAAAGTTTCCTTGATCACAGGAGTTCCTGGTGATCTGAGCTCATTTAGTGTGCCCAGGAGATTCAGTTAGTCAAGGTGGTACAATGCATGATCTACAGGATGTGACTGATGTTAGATTGACTACAAGATAATTAGATGCTAATGTCACCTTTGTTTCGGGATGACATGAATGTCACCACCTCACACATCTGTGTGATTTGTGAGTGACTACGGTGTCACCTTGAAGCCTGGTTAAGGCACTCCCGTGGTGGTAGCGATGACATGATTGCAATATTTACCCACACGTAGGGTGTGCTGTTGGGCGGAGGCAGACGCTACGATGGCTGCAGTGGCACAGCTCTGTTTCGCTGCTTCACCTGCAGTCATAAAAAGCCACCAACTAAAGCAAAGCTAACCACAAAAATGAACTGAAGCCACTTTCCTCACTCTCAGCTCAGCTCCCACCTGAACCCCTCCCTCACGTGCGCTCCCACACTCCAAACATGCTGTTTTCTCCAGTCTCTGGGCCTTAGATCTGGTCACCCGGAGTTAACGACCATGTCCATGTGATACATGGAAGGTGGATGAGGGGTGGGCAGGTTTTGGAGGCTTCTCTCCTCCTCTCTCTCCCCAGCCCTGGAGGAGCATGCTGCCCTGTGCCAGCCAGGGTGTGCAAATGCACCCCTCAATAATCAAAACCTAATCAGGTATTAATTATAATGTTACACGCAGGACAAGAAATTCTGTCCATTGTGCTGGATTCCCAGTTCTTCCCATACCGAAGGTACAATATTTACACTTATCCATGAAAGAAAAGCATTCCTGAAGTGACCTGAGCAAACATTGCTTGGATACCCGAAGTATTCAAAGCCCTCCCGTGATTCACCCCCAGTTGCTTTTCTTCCACCAGTTCCACCGGCGGGTCCCCTCTGCTGCCCACCTCCTCCCACCCAGAGCATCCTCCCTGCTCCCGCCGTACCCAGACCCTTCTCCCCCGAGCACGGAGAGGCCTGCAGAGCATCCTTGGATGGATGGATTTAATCCCCCAACAGCTGAGGACATAAAGCCTGGTACACATTAATTAATGTGCAACTGGGCACAATCTGGGATATTTTCCTACAACACCCATTTAAACGCCAAGCAGGTGCTGAAACAGAGTGTGCCTTACCTACAGGAAAAGGAGATCGTGACACTTTATATTGAAATATTAGGAAAGAAGGAAGAATCTGCCCCACTTGATGGGTCTGTGCAGCTCTGCCTCTGAGGTTTTTTCTGAGCTGTCTCCCAGGTTGGACACCGGGATGTTCTCCAGCATGTATTTTGGTGGCAGCTCAAACCCCAGGGAAAGCCCCGATGGCAAAACAAGGCTGGTGTGGCCAAGGAGAGGCTGTTCACGAGGAATTCCGCACCACCGGCAAGAAACTCGTGTGGATAATTACATCTTCAACTCCTCAGGTTCAGGGAAGAGTCTGTGACAAAAGAATCATCTCTGTGTTTAAACACAGTGATAACAGCCTCCCGATGCCCTCTGCGGCATCAGGACCCAGCGCCGGCTCCCGTTCCAGGTGGTGTAATGAGAGGGCAAATGCGAGTTCAGCACCCACCACGCGTGTACCTCTTGTGCTTTATGAGATCTGGTATGTAGAAACTGTTCTCTTCTGCACCACAAAACAGAATGTATTTTAATCTCAGTTGGATCTTATCAGACACGCTGTACCGATCAGCTCTTTGACACAAAAATCAAAGAAAACACTCAAAACGAAAGGAGACAGACATAAAATGAAAAAGGAAGAGGATATCTATAAAAATGTTATGAACTGTAAAAGCACAAATACATTTCAGAACCCTTAAAAAAAAAATAATTGTTTCAGACAGATGTCCAGTTCAGAACAAAGATGACCAGGAGTATCCCCATTGCCTACAGTAAAACCGTTCCTGTCCCCGCCTTGAGTTTGACTGAGAACTCAATACTGGCCTTTGTGTTTTAATTATACTCTGAAAACTTCCTTAGTGGGGCGGCATTTAGAAGCGCAGACATTCCATGTCCTAGTGAATGCTGTGGTGTGTGGGATCCCGGCACGTACATTTGAGGCGTAAATGCCTCGTACTGGGGACCCCGTGGAAAACCCAACACTGAAAGTTAAGCTCAGGAGGCACCAAATCGTTGAACACCAACCAGCAGAGATCGAGACAATTCACTTTTTTCTTTTTTTCAGCTGTGCCAGCAGTTGAACTCTGCCCATGACACCACCACCACCATCACGAACGGTCACCGGAGGCAGTATGATGCGCCCTGGGCGAGCGATGCCGCACGAGCACCCAGCTCACAGCCGGGCTTTACGGAGCCCGGAGCAGGGAACCCGCAGATGCCGTGCCCAGGGCAGCATCCCCAGCGGGAAGCACGGCAGGGAGCAGGGGGACTGCATGGCAGAGATGAGCGACATGCAGGTGAGCGGTCAGGTGTGTAACTGCCCTGTCACACTCATCCTCAGCTGGAGCTTTCCGGCACGTTCAGAGGCTCGGCACCGAGACATGCAGAGATGGGTATTAAGGCATCAGACAGGGTAAGTGAAAAGCCATCGCCATGGCTATGTGACAACTTGTTTTGAAGTATATGTTCTATGAAATATGTATGACCCTATTTAATACATACCATTTGTTTTTAGCATTTCATTTCTGATAATAGCCTTTTAATGATAATCATGGTCTTGTAGTGATTGTAATAATTAGACTCTTATAAATCAACATGTTTTATGCTAAATATGTTGAAATCCTTTAAAAATATTTATTTTTCCCTGCACTTGAGAAGCTGCTTTGCTCTTTTGCAGTGTCTGGAACTCAAAAGCCTTCCTGGAGCCTCATTTCCTCCCCCAGCTGCGGAGGGCTCCTCACACCTCTTCCGTCTTCCCTGGAGGATGTCACAGAGAGGGCAAACTCAAGCATCCATTGTTTGCATCTCAAATGCTGTCAATCACATTCTTCATCTTTTTATTAATCAGAAACCTTTACAGGACTACGTCCTGGCAATGAACTTGTGAACAACGGGCTCAGAACAGCACCACCACCACACTGAAGCTGTGCCGCATCCCGTCAGCTGCAGACATCGCCTGGGCGCAGGTGCCAGTACAACCAATAACATCTCTTTGTAGACTTCACTTTTTTTCCTTTCAGAGCTAATATTAGATAGCTAAGCAGCTTACAACTTTCCCATTCTTTGAAAAACCGACATCCTTTCAGTCTTGTTAAAAAAATATTGACAGCTTTCAGTAAGGTAATACATCCAGAAGGGAGATCTCATAATTCATTTGATCTTGCAGTGCCCCATACTGCACAGGAAGGCTTAATTATACATCTAAGAGCTACTCACCCATTTTGACATAGTTTCATTAGAATTTTATTAAAGACAGGGCTAGGAAAACAGAGAATTATTTGCAATTCTTTTTACTTTTTTTAAAGGGAAAAGTAGCTGCTGTGAAAGTGTTTGCATATGTCTTCCCAGTGGTCGCCAATACGGAGCAGAGACAAGAATAAGATTCATTATTTATTTTCAAATAAATAGGAGGTTCGCCAAAAAGTTTGAAATCAACTTGACTGAGACTGTGAGTCCCATTCAGGGTCTAATTTCATCCGAAGATAAACATACCAGCATTTGGCTGAGCTGAGGTCAATTCCCACCCACCCAGCTTCCTGCCTGGTTTTGAAAGCAGGCGCTTGATTGTCTGAAAGATTCCCATCCTCTTCCACGGTTACTTTGGGTTGGCCAAGAGCTTCCAAGGGCCTTTGGGAAAAACCTAGATGGACAGAGCATGTCACTGTTTAAATGTCATTTTCTCAGGAGCCCATTTTACAGAAATGAATGCAGAGTCATTCTCCCAAACCCCAGGTGCATGAAGAATTGCCTTCCTGCGCCGCAACGGCTGCCGAGCTGCAGTTCCAACCATGCCTGGGCAAGTCCCACACCAACAGGTTCATCATCTGTTCAGGATCTGCAGGGAAAGCACCTTCTGCTGTGACTGGGCACACTGGAAACCAGTTAAAGTCGAAAAGACAAGCCACATTATCCCGTTAGTGGGTGGGCACGTAACCCCATCCACGTAGGGAATAGCTGGGAGGAAGGATCCCGCCATGGCCGCAGACACGGAGCAGCCAACACGCTGAGCTGCAGGCTGTGCTGAGGCAGCGGAGGGGAGGGCAGCATCGCCCCCCCCGGTTCTGGGGCACCAAATGGGCGACACTGAGTTCCCAAGGAGAGGTGTCTTAACACTTTCTGTAGCCCGAAACAAAGGGACTCTGAAGGGAGAAAAATGGATTTTCAAGGTCCTAGCAAGAACCCCAGGATAAATGAATGCCGCCAAACGAGTCTGGCCAGTGGCTTTTGTGCCTCTCTTTCTCACTCTTCCTTCTGCAGCCTCCTCAAAGCAGTAATTCCACGTACCAGCCTCAGCTTCTCCTCGCTGCTGCTGCCACCCATCTCCAGCCATCATCCCTGCTCACAACCCCAACTGCTGATGGCGTTACGGGCTGGGATGGAGGCTGACATGAGCCCAGCGCAGGCTGGCAGTGAGCTAACCCAGTTTTAAGGGTAGCTGCATTTAAAACAGACACTAAACCACATTTGAAGGCTGACAGCACTCCCAGCAGCATCGTGTCAGGCTGGGGCTGAGCTGAACACACCTTGGATGTGTCAGAGCTTCGTTGGAGCCCTGTAAAACACCCCAACACACCCGTCTGGCAACATGGACCCACTGTCAGCAACCAGCAGAGTTTTAAATAGCTGGATATTAGAAAAAATTTCTTCACTGAAAGAGTGATCAGGCGTTGGAACAGGCTGCCCAGGGAAGTGGTGGAGTCACCATCCCTGGAGGGGTTCAAGAAACCTGTCGATGTGGTGCTTCAGGACATGGGTTGGGTTGACGGGTGGACTTGATGATCCTTGAGGTCTTTTCCAACCTTGATGTTTCTGCGATTCGATGATTCTAAATCCCGTTACACCAAGCAGCACAAGCACTGGGACAGCTCTACCCAGGTGATGGCTCAAGCACTGAGCGGGCAGTGCTGCTGGAGAGGTGTTTGCTCAGATGTTTGTTGGCGGTGCAAACACCTGGGAAGGTGCAGAAGAAGAAGGTGAGCTCCCTGCTGCTGGGTAACAAAAGCTCCTGGGAAATCAGAGCATCTCTCCAGAGGACAATGAGCACTGACGCTCTTTGTGTGTGCCCAGAGGATGCAGCACTCCACTCGCTGCCGTGGCCGGTGCAGCAGGACCTGCCGTGCTGTGTCCCACACCTCCTGCCCATGCCCCTGGGGGGCCGGGTCCCATCCTGCACGCCCATGGCAGCAAGGTGACCGAGGGATGGAAGGAGCATCTCTGCCTGGCCTGAAAATGGCATATTTGGTAGATGTATGAGTCCATTATCATGTATCCACAGATATTTTATCATTTTCAATGAAGAAAAACTCAATTTAAGCAATAATTATAGCAGATCCCCTCTCTATAGTGACAATGGGAAGAGAACATTATCACCACCGCTTGTGGCAACAACTTGAACAAAAACGGGTTAGAGGGGAAAGAAATAATTAGAATGAGACATGCATGCCTGACTCTGAAAGAAAGATTGTTTGTGCCTAATACATTAGAGAAATTGCTGGAGAAGGGTTCAGCGAGGACCTGGCTTATCTGTCACGTACAGCCACTGGCTCCGCAGGCTGGAGAAGCCCGATGGCTACGGACCGGCTCCGGCAGCCAGCAGGAGCCCAGACAGCACGAGGGCAACAGCCCTGCAGACAGGTATGTAAAATACTCCTCACGGCTTTATCTCTTAGAGGCTCTTGGGAAAAAAGAGATGGAGAGAGCAAGAGCATCACCTAGCACCCTGCCTGCCTCGGGAGGATTGCTCTGTGCTGATGAAAAAGATGAAAAACGTTAACTTCACTGGCTGGCCTTTGGTAGCATCTGCGGTACCCACACGGCGTCTGTGCTCGAAGCCAGCGTGGAGGGGGCGGGGACTCAATGGCACAGCTCACTGCCACCCCTGACAAGTCTCTTTGTCCGAAGGTCCTGCTTTAATAGTCTTGAATTCAACCAGTGGATTTTAAAAAAGAATAGGAAACCAGAAGTCTCTGCTCAATAAAATCTTCTAGAAACACAGCTGGGGTAAACATCTTGACTCTTTTCATAAAAATCCCAAACAATGTAGACATTTACTGGTCTGAGTGCTAATGAAAACTTGAAACTCTTTGAGAAATGTCAGGAGCATGTTGAGATTTTTCTGGGCTGTGCTGCTCACAGAATTTCAGTATTTTAGGGAGGAATGTGAGTTCATGGAAACTGAACACAGAAATGCCGGTTACAGCACATAAACCTCTCATCCCTTGCAGAGTTCACAATTTGTGTCTCCAACTCCATAACAAACACCCGGAGGAAATGGCTGTGGATACAAACCAGACTTGAACGTGGGACGTCAGCCCCCTGGTCCCGCTGGAGACTCGGGACGTTGGAGTACCCAGCGCTCCTGCACAAACCGAGCACCGCTCCGGGTCAGAGGCTGGGTTATGTTTATATACTCCGTTGTGCACAGCAGAGGGTTGTTGGTTCAGGGTTTTTTTTGTAACAGGAGAACACAAAACAAGGGACTCATCTAGCTCTCTGGGTATCTGCCAACAGCTATAAAATAAAAGCAAACAATAAAGACACAAGCGGCTGCTAACTCCCCAGGCCAGGTATTAGCCAGCTGCAGTATATCAACCCCAACCATCGCGTCCTGCCAACACAAACATCTGTCCCTGCCTCGTTTCTGCATCCTCTCCAAATCCCAGACACCTCACGTGCCTTGAAAGCATGTCCCCCAGGTCCAGGATGGCAAAGTATTTTTTAGCAACAGGTCTACAGCGCAGGAGAACAAGGTGGTTCCTCCAGCAAGCAGCTCACATACGACTTCATGTAAACCTCCACTTGACAAGAGGGGGCTGCACCCGGTCGGCTTCCATTGCCCTGGCGAGACAAACTCCAGCTGGACTTGTGTTGGGACAGCTGGGAGGGACAGGGATGAACTTACACAAATGGGATTGTGCCAGACAAAGCAAGTGACCTCGCTCCAAGAGCCACACCATCACCTGTAGGCGAGGCGGCAGCTTCCCATCAGCACTGTGCTGGGGTGTTCCATCAGTTTGGACACCCACACCCCACCCAATGCAAGTGACCTCCATCAGCACGGACTTATCTAAAACCAAGGACACACCTTGGTATCTGGGAAACTTTCCTGTAGCCTCCAAAGACAGGGTCACTGACAGGCACCAGTACAAAGCTGGGATTTTTGAAGGAGTCTCTCCTAAAAGAAGCTGCCAATCCACCCATGCTGCGGGCAGCACTGACTGGCCCCAAAAGCAGAAGAAAAACTCTTTTCTTTCCCTCTTTCCTTCCCTGCCTTTGGAGGAAAAAGTCCCCAAAAGACATTAGTGCAACCAGTAGCAGAGTAATATATTTATAATAAATAAGAGTAACAGAAACAAAAGCCATGTATTAAAGAAAAAAAAAGTACAATATCGAAAAGGGAAGAGGAAAGTGCTGGCAATAAACAGAAAATAAGAATATTGAAACTACTGCCGAGAGCAGCACAACATAATCATTCACGTCTCCCTGCATTAGCATCACTTTTCAGGGAGCATACCTAGGGAATGCAGAGCACACGGGATCCTGTAACAAACCCCTGGTTTGCAGACAAGTACAAGGTTCCAAGGCCAGACCTCCGTGGGCCAGAGTCCCACAGTGAAAAAACAGCCCCAGTCCCCTGTCTTTCCCAGTTGTGTTTCAGGACCACGAAGTACCCCACCATCACAAATGGAGACCTTTGTCCACTCCAGCACACTTCACTGGATTTTCTCTATTGAGCTCCCACTGCACGCGTCTCAACAGCAGCTTCTGAAAGGACCGATTAGCATTGGGACCAATAGTTATCAAATATTCAGTGATTATAGAAAATAGATACTTGTAAACAACTTTGTACAGAATATATCTTGGACTTTGGTAAGCGTTGCCTTCACACTTTCTAACGATTTTACTGGGTTTTTTGTTTTGGCTTTTTTTTTAGCTAAAGCCTGACTATATGCTGCCATCTACTGGGAAGTGTAACTTCATCAAGCAAAATTTAAATGTTTCCCCCGAAACCTTGAGGGGATCAACTTCACTTGTCTGCAGTTGCTCTGCTTAACTCTGTTGCTTAACATTAAGCATATACATGAGATTAAGTTAAATCAGTGAAAAATAAGCTAAAATGGTAAACAAAAAAACCACCTAATACACCCCAATGGTTTGTTTGCCCCGTACCAGGAGCACAACTCACTGCAGAGGCTCTGAACTGCACTCTCGGCAAGTTTTCACTTGTTGCTACTGAGGACAAATAGGAAATTACATTATTTTTCCCAGAATATCTGAGCTGTTGGTAAGTAAGGAGTTCGGTGGGATCCATGCGTTGCTGTCTGTCCAGGCTCCTTCCAGCCTTTTTTATTTTCACAGGTTAGAAGAGGCTGTAGGCACCAGTGCAGCAGGGTGCCAGCAGGAGCGGTGACACAAACGGCGCACAGGACACTCCTGGCTCGGATGCAGTTGCCTGGTGGGATAACTCCATTCCTATCGATAACCCAGGGACATCTCGGGTGTCCCCTGGGGAGAGCCAGCCCCCCCAGCCACCCACCAGTGCCAGCGGGACGCCCGGACCTACAGCACCCTCCCAGCCTGTCCCATTTAGCCAATGCAGCTTTTCTGACACTGGATAAAATTTTGTTTAATGAGAACTGGAGAACATATGGAAGCCAGGGAGGACGTGGCAAAAAGGTCTAGAAGTGAAATGTAAAAAGTACAAGGTGTTATGTTAGTAAAAACTGCTAAATAAGAGCTGTCCACAGAATCTTCTGCAAATCCAACACATCTCCTAACGGACAGCGCTGGGGAAGAAATTGGATAACCTCTGCCAATAAACATGGGAAGGAAACCATAAAGGATGAGGTACAAAGATGGAAACGCACAAAGGGAAGTCAAAGAAGTCCTTCCCTTAAATATTCATTAGGGAGTAACTGCAGCTAGACAATTACAGGGGTTATTCAGGGAAAAGCATCTGAAATATTTGTTCTGACAGCACCCAGGAGCGTCAGGCAGACAGCCCCATGTGACAGCAGAAGGGCCACCAGGAGCCCAGTAAGTGGCCCAGCAACCGTGGTGCCCACCGGGAGGAACGCCGAGAGGGTCCCTGGGCGGGTGCGCAGTGGGAGAGCTCTGACCCGTTTAACCCAGCACACAGGGATCAGGACCAGCAGCAAGGGGATTTCAAAGCCAGCATTGAGGAACAAATCGTCTTACGCGGAAGGAAAGCAAGAGGTAGAGAAAGAACACGGGCTAATGAGAGCAGGGTCCTGGCAAACGTTGCTCCTAAGACTCTTACAAAGGGTATTATCTTGGAATTATCTCTGCAGCACTGGACAGCTAGAACAAACCAGGCACGACTTAGCTTTAAAATATCATTATCAGGTAACTTGATCTACTGAGAAAATAAAAATGTACTGTTTGAAAAATTCAAGGGAAAATATGGCCAAGCAAACTGCCATGAGCAAGTATCTATTAACCAGCAAAGCGCAGGGATTCATTTTCTCCAAGGATGGAGGGTTCTGCAGAGCTCGGTAACGTGCGGGACAACACAGAACCTGCGGGGAAGGCAGCCCTACCCCGCATCTATTACTGAACAGCATGGCTTAGCTACATATTTGTCTTTATTTACATGCAGTGAGACTTTTTGTTGGGTTTTTTAATTTATAACAGGTATTAATGTATGTTTAATTTAAACTTATCGCCCCATGGGACTCATTAGCAGTTTAACAAAATGCCTGGGTAAAAAATTCACAGCAGATAAAAAGACAAGAATTTTAAAATATTGTATGCCTCCAGAAATAATGGAGATGAATGATGAAGGGTGTCGGAGAACTGCTCAACCACATCAAACAATGAGAACAGTCCTGGAGATGGGCTATTTAAATATTAAATAAATATCCAGAATTTCTGTCAATGCTGAACAGGAGGTATGATGGAATGTTATTTTGCCTAATCTGTTCACACTGTCATTATGGACTCCACACTCCAGCTAAAAAGACCATTTATCTTATGCCGAGTATTTCAATTGCTTTTTCTCCAATAAATAACAGATATTACCTTCAGCTTGTAACTAAGCACAGCAAAGAAGCTTCAGGCACAGCTGATGTACTTGTAAAATATTTAACATTTGTCTAACATACGACTTTATAAAATACATTATCCTAGTTTTTGTGAAAGCTATTTCTAACCATATTGTGTATTGCTAAAAAATGAATTGATTCTACCCCAGGAGTGTTAAGAGACATACCTTTCATCCTTGAAATTTTTTATCAGCCGCTAATATTTCTCCATTTGTTCTCTATTTTCCCCAACAGCTCTTTGCCTTTCTTTGTGGATCTCCACACTTCCTCCACCTGTCAGGTCTCAACCAAGCCCACATCGAAGCGACACGCCAAGCGCTGCAGTCTTGCCCTAATGAACACTCAACGGGTTTTGTTTCTTGCTTCCTCAGAGCCCAGTGTGCCTCTGGCTCACATTTTCAGTAATCTCGATCTCTTCATTTGATTCTGCTGTAAAGCTCCTTCAGCTCCCAAGACCTCTTCTTCACATGTTTTCTGAACTCCACGTTGTTTCTCTTCAAGAATCTCTAGGAAATACCGGCTGCCCTTCTCTGCACCGACCTTCATTGCTGTAACCCAACTCTGTATCAGTGCTTTCTGTTCTCAGGGGACCCATGAAATACACAATACAGCGTTAAATCTAGTATTTGGAATATAAGTCATTTTTTTAGCAATGGAAAGGATGATGATTATCATCTTTTCAACATTTGTGTAACTAGGGCTGTATGCTTTACAAGCATCAGCACAGTTGTCATATTTGTATCCAAATCCTTTTCATCAACAGAACACAAAAGAATATCGAAGGCCATAATACTCAGAAACAATCAGTACAAACTGCTCCAAAACAAACTTTCCTTCTAGCCCACGTGATAAACTCCCCCCCGAGGCACGACCCGCTGCGCTGCTGCGGGGACGCTCCTGGGGTCACTCTCCTTGGCCGGGAGCAGACACTGGACCCGGCTGTGCCACCAGCTGCTCTTCCACATCCAAACAAAACTCCTTGAAAGGCTGTTTTGTCGATATTTATAAATCCTCCAGACCATTACAGCTACAGAATCTAATATAAACGAGCCCTCGGCACCAGGGCCAGTGCCACCCTCTGCTCCATCACCACCAGGACTTTTCTCAGTGTCCTACTCAAACCCAGGACCCTCCATAGCACATCTCCTGCAAGGGGCCAAGTCATTCCTTTCCAGAGTTCAAAACATCATTTAGTCACAGTTTGTGTTATTTATGGAAACTCACGACACTGATTCTAGGCGTGGGCCAAAACGTACCGCTGCACTGAAGGAATAGGGACAGCTTTAAACTCAAATAATTCCCAACAGATGGGCAGAAATTAATTAAAAAATCCAGCCTTTAAAGACTACACAAGTGGTAACTTCATCGTGTCTGTCATCGAATACACGGCTCCCAGGAGCGATGGCTGAATCCACCTCTTCAGTGAAGTTTGCTTTTCAGATTCAAATGATCAGTACTCTTAGCTCAAAATTAATCATGATCTCACTTCCCACTAGGGCAGGAATCTTCCTGATGAAAGCCGTTATGAAATGGAAACTGTAGAACACAAGCCCATCTGAAGAAGGAACAGAGCGATGTCGTAAGTAAATCACCTACAGAAAGAGAAGCGACCAAATCCAACCATTCTACCAACCCTCTTGCTCTGAACTCCCCTTCATCTTTCTCACCTCCTTTCTCTGCTGTGTGGCCTACATGGTATAATTTTGTTATTTTTAACCTTAAAAAGAGAAAAATCCTAGTTCTCTTCTGTGGGGTGAAAATTATCATTAACTGAGAAGAGCAGGACAATACGATCCTACCTTGAAACTGTAAAGGGCAAAAGGGTGTTGGAAAGGCAGAAAAGCAGAAAAGTTATATCTAAAAAGGAAGCAAACTTTTTCCTCTGCTCATAAAAGTGGATTTTCTAATGCTCTTTATCCTTGATGCCACTGAGATAACACAGTTCTAATTTAAGCACCGCAAAAGATGGTGCATCTAAACACACGCCTTGTGCTCAGCAGCAGGGATCTCATGCAATGATGACACAGCAAAGCGCTACGGACACGTAGGTGTGACCTAGAGATGGCTGCAATAGATAAATATATAAAATATATAGCACAGCCCTGTGGTTCAGGTGCAATGGGATCACGCTGCAGAAACAGCACAAAAATGACCCCAAAGCTCCCCGCTGCAGTGACCCCCTCCCTCCCGGCCCCCCCCGTCCCTCGTCCCCCACCCGCACTTCAGGAACCCCCTGTCCAGCACAATCACATCTAACCTAACACATCAGGCTTCAGATCTCACAGACATAAACACAGATTTCAACCTAGAGATTTACATCCATCTCGTATGTGGGTCGTGTGTCCACATAACCGTAAGAATGTCAGTGGCGTCCCTGGATGCATCGGGAGGAGCGGTGCCAGCAGCCCGAGGCAGGTGGCTCATCCCCTCCACTGGTGGGGACACCCCTGGGGTGCTGGGTCCAGTTCCCCAGTGCAAGAGAGACAGGGACATAGTGGGGAGAGTCCAGCGAAGGGCCATCAAGATGCTGAGGGGACTGGAGCATCTCTGCCGTGGAACAGACTGGGAGAGCTGGGACTGCTGGGGCAGAGCGGGCTCGGGGGGTCTCACCATGTGCGCCAACACCCGCAGGGACGGTGCAGAGGGGACGGTGCCCAGGGACAGGGCAGAGGCCATGGGCACAGACAAACACGCCGGAGAGTCCCTCTGGACATCCAGAAACACTTTTTCCCTGTGAGGGTGCCGAATATCCCCAGGGAGGTGGTGGAGCCTCCATCGTCCAAGGTGTTCAGAGCTGGGCGCAGGCTGGCCCTGCTGGGGCAGGGGCTTGGACCAGGCGATCTCCAGAAGTCTCAGCCCACCTTGGCCAGTCTGTGGTTCCGTGAGCATTTCCTACGTGTAGTCTCTGTTTTCATCTGTGTTTCCCAGAATCCTCTGAACAGTTCTTTCTTCTGTTTGCAGAGTTCATTTTTCTTAGGAAAAAAATGTTTTTGAGCAGTGCACTTACCTGTTTCCCAGATGAATGCTTTCCACCCTCGTGTTCTGTTCTGGTTTAATGATGTGATACATAAAGTTTCTCCTATCACACACTGAAGGTGTGCTTTGACTGTTAATTCGCTTGTCTTCATCTCTGATGCAATGTCTTCACCGTGGAAGCTCAGGCAAAGGAATTCTACTGTAAAAACAACCTTTGTGACTATTTCACAGTGTATAAAGGAGTAGGCAGTGCTCAAAATTGGAATAAAGCAGAGTTAATTCTTCTGGTGCAGCTGAAATTAAGCTAACCGCCGTACTGAAATGTTTATTTAATGTTAGTGAAACATCTAGTCTGAAATTTTAGAAAAGGTGAGAAAATCCATGTTTAAACTCCTCAAAGCCTATTTACCGTATCTCAGCAAGGTGGATGAATACTGAAAGATTTTTCACATACACCATGCAGTGATACACGCAGAGCCCATACAAACACCAGCCTCTCCTCTGACCCTGTGGCACAAAGCCTGCCTGGATGTCGACATGACCAACACCACACGTGGGAAGCACAGCTGAGCCCTCCCTCCATCTATATACGATCAGCACTCCCGTTCAGATATAACAAGTTATTTATTTATTCTCACTTAAACCGCACTAGGCACAACCAGCCTCACACAGACACAGCCCAAGAACCACAGCAGGGATAACACCACCCCAACCCAGGATGTACCAGGGATGGAGCAGCTTCTCCCGCAGCACCGCAGCACCATCCCCAGGCTCCGAGGGGAAGCTGCCTGCTCCCTGCTCCCCAGTCCACTCGATCTCACCATCACAAAACCCCCAAGCTCCGTTTCTGCCCCTTCTGCCCTTGCCCGGGGCGGGGGGCTCTCCCGCTCCCGCAGGGGATGGACGCAGCTGCAGAGGGAACCACGGCTCCGTGCTCTCTGCTGGCATTCAGCAGGCAGCCCCCCAGCACACCCGGCCAGGATAGCTCCGGGAACATCTCCAGACCTCTACGGAGGATTTATTAATCGTCTTTAACAACGATCACTTTGTGAAATGGCAAAAAGTGCATCTCTGAGAGTAATGGGATAACGCAGTCTGGAGGGTCCTTATGGGAACCGAACAGAGGTGAGCACATGGACAGCCAGCAGCTGGTGCAATCCTGTGTCGATAAACGCAAAGCAATGCACACGTAAAGGAATATTCTGATAGTACTGTTAGGTTCTGATAATATGATCTGTTATTGATAAGTTTCATTGATTTCTAAAATATCGATAAAACCGCGAAAAGAAACAGTGCACCATCAATGAAAACCATAACAATAACAGGTAATAAATGAGTGCCAGAGGAATCCCATTGGATGCAGTCCCGCTTTTTGGGTCGATTGCATGTTCTCACCAAGAGCACTGTCCAGTTCTGGTTATCCCAGCTAGAAGAGACGTGGTGGGGGAAAAGCTGACTTATGGATAATGGAGATTATATAAGGCATAGATACGCATTCAAATGAAGAACACAAATATTGATAAGGAATCAAATACATACAAATACACACTAAAACAAGCATTCGGATAGACCCTGTAAGGACCAGAAGGAGAGTCCCACTCCGCTTCCCACAGCACACACCAAGCAAACACAACTCCATTGCAAAATGCCAAGCCCACAAGTGGTCAAAAGCCAGGTCTGGAAGGAACGCAGCGTCCTGGCTGGGGACGGGCGGGATGAGCAGCGTGGCAGCGAGGGGGAGAGGAGCCCCCAGCCCAGCCTGTCCCGCCCCAGCCCACCACAGGGGGTTAACTCAGAAAATGTTAAATGTACATTTCCACATAGTTCAGGTCTGTATGTTTCCATATGTTTAGCACATGAAAATAAGTTAAATTCTAGAATTACAACTTCCATGAATTTTCTTACCCTCCTTCTCACACAGCTGGCGCTAGTCGATGAAAGACACGGCACCAGATTCCTCTTTGGTTTAGTCTGAATCTGGGTTTGTCACTAAACTAATGTTACACATGTATTCCTTGCTTAAATGTAAAAACTGATTTTAATGTATCAGAAATGAGAAAAATCAGGATGTTTTTTTATAAAAAGATATTTGTTGTCCTGAAAGCTTTGACTCCGGTCTGCTATGAAAACAGGAGTTTAATCCAATGAAACATTCCCTGGAAGAGATCTTCAAGCCCTCGCTAGTCACAGTTAATATTCAGTAATATAGAGAATAAGTACGTCATTTTTAGAAGGTAATGTACAGTACTTAAAAAAAATTCACAAAATGTTATCTGCAAAGGACTCCATATTAAGGTAATCATGAAACAGTTTTCAAGCCATTATGGAGACACGAGGTTTTTATGGCAGTATGTAACACAGCAATAAAAACCCGTAACATGCGTAAGCATGAAGAACGGAAACGCTGACGGTCTGTGCTCCGAGCAGCTGTTTGTTCAGGAGTACAGCTGTGCGCAGGAGTTACAGCTCCCTGCTTCTGTCTGATCACAACCAGAGCGTCGGCACCACTTCCCTTCTCTCCTGGAACGACAACACGAGACTCAGAAAATCCTGCAGGACAAGCCTCGTTCCTTTGTAACAAACAGCTCAGCTGCTCCTCCGGGATAAATAACACAACGTGGCTCGTGTGGGGTTATTTTACATCTTCACGGGGAAATACAATCAGGTTCTGAACAACGTAAGAGATAAACTGAAAACGCGGCAACGGTTTTATCTGCAGTAGAGCTGCTGTTTACAGCACTTGTTTTCTGCCATTCACCTGACTTTAACAAATTAAACTAAATATATCAGTACACAAACGCTGAGACTCCAGAAGTCCATCCCCAAGGACAAAAGACATATCGTGTTGAACACAGCGTGCATGTCTTCCTGATACATATCGTTCCTATATCATGTCCCTGAAAGCCTATGGTATGGAAGACACCGAGTTCAGGGCTGTGCAGATCCAGCATTCTGGCTCACACCACAGTCATCGTGTATTTTTATTTTGAGGTAGAACTTCATGTTACTGCACTTTGGGGAAAGCGCTAACACAGAAATTCCTGTATCTCACATCATCAGTGGATTCACATAGCCTACGAAATCAAACTGTGCTGTGGTAAGTAAAAGCATGGTCTGTTCTACGCAAAGAATTTTTCATACTCTTTTTTTACTTCTGAAAGTATTATTTTTTAAATCAGTAGCATATTAAAAACTGTATAAATAATGACTGGCTGTTAACAGGCCCTTGGAAGTATTTCCATAAGCAATAGTTCTGTTACATCAAAAGAGACCTGTAGAATGCAGTGATCATTTACAGAAACACATTCAGAAATTTTAAAAGACAGTTTAAATGTTTTTGGTGGTGTCATTGCTATCCTTAGTCACCAAGGCAGCAATCAATTTACAAACAGCCTATGAAAAAATACTGTCCTATGCACAGACAGGAACGTGAGAGTCCGTTTGTATTTAAGACATGGATTTTCATGAACATTTCTAATAAAAAAATAGCTTTATCATGAAAGGTCTCCAGGTACCAGTTTTGATGCAAGATTTATCATATGCCCACTGGCCTAGAAAATGGAAAATATTTTACAATAACCACTAGGCTTGGAGAATGGTTAGAAGCAGGAGAATGAGTTTTTCCCTATCTGCTCGCAGGCAAAGGACTTGGGCTCCCCAAAGACAAAGTAACAGGAATGATAATGAAAACGTTTAGGAAGGACTCACACAAAGAACAAATGGAGAAGTTTTTAAAAGCCCAGTGGGAAAGCCCTGAATACAGAGGAAAATAAATCAGTGTGATGGGCAGTAAACAAGAAATACTTTGTTTAGCTGTAAATCCAGCCAGGGGGAGAAAAGGCTGAGAAGACTTCCAGGGAAAACAGCCAAAGACACGGACAGCAGGGTGGGGCAGGATGGTCTGGGGGCAGAAGGAAGCCCTGGAGGGCAGCAAACACGGGCGAAAACAGGCCATTTTCAGGCTCAGTGGAGGATCAAACCATCAGATTAGCACTGAAAGATAATGAATGCACATGAGCCATTCTTCCAATTTGTGAAGATACAGTAGACTTAATTCCTTCATGCCTTCCCAAAACACCGGACCTGCGATATGCTGTATCTGAAATGAAGATGAAAATCCATCCTTCAGAAAAATGTAATTTATTAACAGCTAAGATTAGAAACCATCCCACACAGGACAGCTCTCTACTGGAATAAACAGGTTCTACGGTTCCTAGTAAAAAAAAAGGAATATACTCAGTCAGAAGAGTTTACTCCATGAAAAAAACATTATTACTCAAAATACTTTCTGCTCAGTAGTAGTGGCAGTTTTGCCCTCACCAAGCTCTCCTGGACTCTTCACCGAGCACAGTGAACACTCCGTGTGCCGTTCCCTGGAGGCGTTCACTGGCTCTGCCACCGGGTAACGATCACCAACAGGACTTCATGTGTGTTTTGAAACTTTGGGGGACAGAGCAATGCAGTACTGATGAAAATCCACTATGTCCTGGAATCAGCTATTAAGTGATTATAAGACATTGCCACTAAAAGTACAAATAGCCATCCAACTAAAATAATTTTCAAAAGAATTATTACCATGAATAGTTGGATACAATAATCACTCTAGACTTGGATTATTTTAGGGAGTGCAAACAGAATTGTATGCATTAGGAAGTCTGACTAATAATGACAAGTTCAAAACAAAAATTCTGCAGAACCGCAGCAATGTTTCATTGCAAGCACTGGGGTCCCACTCACAGCTTCAGAGGCTCGCTGTAGCCAAAAATAAATTGGTATTATTGTCAGGAAACCATTAGTTACTTTGTATCTCCAGAAGTTTCCTAAATGCCTTGTAAATAGCAGGTAAATTTCATCACACTGTGAAAACTGTCACTATTGAGCGAAATATAGGTGAGCCATCAAAGAGACCTCTCACAAACCGCATTTATTATTGTTTATTATTTATTATTTGTTATTTATTATTTATTTATCTTAGTCAGGGATAGACTAAGAAGAGCACAATCAATAAGGGGGAATCTACCATGACATAATAAAAAAGATTTCCCAACTTCAGCTCCTTTTTCCCGGTTCAGAAAGCCAGGGCTTCTCCCTTGGCAAATAAATTACTCGTAAGGAAGGGGACAGAGGAACACCGGCTGGTGAGTGAGGGCTCCCAGCTGTGTTAGGAATCACTCATTCTCCTGACCTGAAACAGAAAATGTTTGGACATTGCCCGGAGCAGTTTTTAACGTAACCAAGGCGATGCAGTTGTTAATTGGGTTTATGAAACACAACTGTCAGGGGTCATCACTGACGCTGCGCTAAGGTAAGGAAGGGGAAAGCAGTGTTAAAAAACCTGTGACAAGCAGAGCATCTTCAGCTCTTCTAACTCAGCTCTACATCTTCTAAGCTGGACGTGGGATCCAGGAACTTTTTCTTGCTGAGGTCAACAGAGTTGTTGTCAACAACAAAAACTCAGTGCAAAAGAAAAGAGCAAAAGAAGTTTCATGTGTTCCTGATTAGAGTAAGCCAAGAACATCAGGAGATCCTGGTGGTGTAGGTTACTCTGATTAAGGCTGTCATCACATACGTCACAGGAAAGTCTCAGACTGATAAACCAGCAGTGAGGTATTCATCTTTCTCTCTTTAATCTTCTCTGTCAGCAGTTTACAATCATGAAAAACTACAGATTTTTTTTTTTTGTAACTTCTTTTTTACCTTCCTAAAATCTTCAGTAGCTCCTATAGCGCTTTTACAGACACTTTTTACTGTAGGATTCATGTATAATGAGACCCTATCAAGGCAAACCCTCCTGTCATTTCCATGTTTGTGTTTGGTATCTGTAGTCTCAGCAGACTCTGAACTCACGAAGATGGGTGAAGGGCACAGATCAAAAATCACAGTCTCCAGGGCAAAGCACTGCAGCAGGAAAAACTCTCAGCTGTGCGAGTCCTGCTGGTGGATCTCAGATAACTACCCACAGTGGAAGTGCGATTGGCAAGTCCTTGTAGGATCAACCCATTGAACCCAGCCCCGCTCAGCGGCTCCGTGGCTGCGGAGGGCACGGCACACAGGGAGGGATGGACACGCCAGACTCCAGCGGACTACTTTGTGTGCAATTAGGAGTCTGCTCCTAATTAATCACCAACCCAGCGACCTAACTCATCTCCTGTGACTGCCACGGAGGTGTAACCCAAGCCTCAGACGACGATCCCGCTCCACATGCACATGGTCTGCAGGCACCAGCCCTGGGCACAGCCGACCCTCCGGGCTCTGAGCCCCCAGCACAGCATCTGCACTCCGGACACCCAACCACTCCCAAACCCCAGCCTGTACGCACGCACGGAGTTTCTACACGTTGTGTAACTCAGAATGGTAAAGACATTTCTTTCCTTAACCACCCTCGTTCACATTAAATAACCCAGGGCTGCGGCAGACAGTGCAGGCAAAGTCCTGTGTTCAGGGCACGGCCAGGCGCAGGGCTCTGGTGAGGGCGGCCAGCAGGAGTGGTGGTGTGTTCTTCCCAAAAAAATGCCACAAAACCCCTTTAGACACAAGAACTTAGTGAACACC
>NW_010106958.1:0-1739 GCF_000699245.1 Pterocles gutturalis | reverse complement strand
ACCGCTGTGGCAACCAAGGAGATGGATTTTCTTAAAGATCAGGTAAACTGAGGCACGAAAACATGTGATTCAACCTCTCCCTGTGGAGGGAATAAGGTGGGAAACCCAGGAGTGACATCAGCTCCCGTGACATGGGTGTCACCTCCGCCTTGCACCCGCCTGGGACACCCCAGTGCCATTCATCGGGCTCTGCACCACCCCAGGTCCCATCCGCATTCTCGCCAGGGGGCAAAGGCAGCCAAAAGGGCTTTTTGCTCAGAAAGCTCAGCTCCAAGAAAGTCCATCTAATTGGGGATAATTCGTCTTTCAGTCCCAGCAACGGGGGCTTGCTAGCAGAACCCCCATCTCGCTGCTCCGACAGCCCGAGGCTCTGGGATAAACTCGTTGCATGTGTTTCCAGGAGGGGTGCCCACTGGTACCAGCTCCAACTGGGGGGTTTGGGATCGATTACGGCCAGCTGAGAACAGGACACAGGCTCAGATCACAGCTGGAAAACCTTACGGCCATATTATTGGAGGCCTGGAATTTCCTTAATAAGGGCACTCCATCTGATTGCAAATAAATCTTCATTAAACCGCGCAAAATCCCTCGTTAAACCTAACCTCCTATGAAGGTCGCTGTCTTAACCCCAAGCAAAAACACCAGCCCAAAGGCGGGGTTTGTTCTGCCAGCCCGGCGCTGCCTTCCCCCGAGCCCCGCAGCGACCCAGAGACGTTTCCCTAATCTGCTTAACCAAATCCCATTTCTGCAGCCGACGGGAGCGTCTCCTTCACCCCCATCCTCTGAGTCCCTCAGCGCTTTGGTACCCGGTGGGCGAGCGGAAAAGGATGAAACCTCCCTGCTAGGCATGAGAAATGTCACTGGGCAATATTCAAGTTGGCCCAGAGATTCATTAGTCCACTAGTCCAGAGATTCATTAGTCCAAAGATTCATTAGCCCAGAGATTCATTAGCCCAGAGATTCATTAGTCCCATTTTCCACCCACCCCAGGATTGGCAGAAGGATGGAGTGAGGAGCCCCAGCCCCTGGGAACAGGGGAAAATAAAAAAAAATCAGGGAAGGCACAAAGCAAGCGATGCTGGCACAGAAGGGACAGACCCGGTGCCATAGGGGACAGCAGGTGCTGAAAGAGATGTAGGGCAGCGTTTGGAGACCCCCCCTCCTCCCCAAAAGCCATTCCCAGGGGAAAAACCGCAGGATAAGCGTGGCTGTGAGCTCCCGGAGGGAAAGGCTTGCTCAGGCGCTCCTCTGAGCTTCTGCCACCCCTTTAAGAGGCAGAAAAACCTATGCTAAAAATCCAGCTTCTGCCCCAGCCAGCCTCCATCTGCCTCCGCACCCCCCCAGACCCCAAAGTCAACCAGCCCGACCCCCCCAGGCCGGCAGAGCTGGAAAGGAAGCTGCTAAATCTCTTTTTAATCACATTTAAGAGAGCCGAACGCACTGGGTAGTGATTAAAACGGCAGCGCAATGTTCTCCTCGCAGCGTGCCATGCCGGGAAAGGGGTGAGGACAGCAAGATGTCCCATACCTGGGCAGGGGGGGACAACAGCAGCCCCCAGTCTGGGAGTGGGCTGGAGCGAGCCGTTCGGATCAGCCCGGTGCAAAGAGGAGCTGTTAGAAAAGATGGGGGACCCTGGGCGGGTGCATTCAACCTCAAACGTCTTTAATGGAGGAGGCAGAGCTGGGGAGGGGGCTGAACCCAGCTCGCCCCCCGCAGCCGTGTAATTTGGAGCCACGTCC
>NW_010106957.1:0-1143 GCF_000699245.1 Pterocles gutturalis | reverse complement strand
TCTCCATTTCTTAATTTTTCCCGTTTCTCAATTTTTGTTCCTGTTTCTCAATTTCTTAATTTTTCCCCTTTTCTCCAACTCTTAATTTTTTTCTCTTTTCTCTATTTCTTATTTTCTTCACTTTTTTCCATTTCTGAATTTTTGTCCCATTTCCTAATTTTTTCCCTTTTCTCCGTCTCTTATTTTTTCCCACTTCTTAATTTTTTCCCTTTTCCCCCTTTTTCAATTTCCCCCCATTCCTCCATTTCTCAATTCTTTCCCTTTTCTCAATTTCTTTTTTTCCCTTTTCTCCATTTTTTAAATTTTCCCCCTTTCTCTATTTCTCAATTTTTCCATTTTCTTCATTTCTTTTTTCTTGTTTCTCTATTTCTTTTTTCCTTTTCTCCATTCCTTAATTTTCCCCTTTTTTTCCATTTCTGAATTTTGTCCCATTTCCCCATTTCTTAATTTTTTTTTCTTTTTCCCCCTTTCTCAATTTCCTCCCATTCCTCCATTTCTCAATTCTTTCCCTTTTCTCAATTTCATTTTTCCCTTTTCTCCATTCCTTAAATTTTCCCCATTTCCCTATTTCTCACTTTTTTCCATTTTCTCCATTTCTTAAATTTTTCTTATTTCTCTATTTCTTTTTCCCTTTTCTCCATTTCTTATTTTTTCCCATTTCTCCATCTCTTTTTTTCCTTTTCTCCATCTCTTAATTTTTTCCAGTTTCTCCCTTTCTTATTTTTTCCCTTTTCTCCATTATTTCTTTTTTTCCCCTTCCCTCCATTTCTTTTTTTTTTCCTTTTTCCCATTTCTTTTTTTTTTTCCTTTTTAGCTTCTTTTTTCCCCTTTTATCTTATTTTTTCCCCTTTTTATCTTATTTTTTCTCATCCATCCCTATTTCCCGGGAGATGCCCTTAACGCACAAACCAGGGAAATATTTTTTTTTTTATTTTTTGGGGGGGGTGCAGGTGGGGGGCCGGAGCATGCTTTTCCGGAGCATGCTGCCCATCCGCTGGATGCCCCCCGAAAGTCTCCTCTACCGCAAGTTCAGCACCGAGAGCGACGTCTGGAGCTTCGGCGTCGTGCTCTGGGAGATCTTCAGCTTCGGGAAACAGCCCTGGTACCAGCTGGGCAACGGCGAGGTGCGGGGGGGTCCCGGGG
>NW_010106956.1:354-626 GCF_000699245.1 Pterocles gutturalis | reverse complement strand
ATCTTTTAATTAAAGTCTTTGCTCTGAGGAGGGGCTGGTGGCATGGCTGCAGCAACCCTTGGCCATCAGGGCGAGGTGAGGAGCTGAGACTGGGGAGCCCCTGGGGCGTCCCAACACGCAGTGGCCTGGGATGGAGGATTGTGGCCGAGGTCCCGCCCCAGCCCTCAGCCCATCTCCTGCCCGAGCAGGGGGGAGGTGGAAGGGGCAGAGCCCAGGGCAGAGGGCTCCTGCCGTGGGCTGGGCTGAGGGGCTCTGTGGTCCTCTGCCCCTCG
>NW_010106956.1:0-317 GCF_000699245.1 Pterocles gutturalis | reverse complement strand
CGTGTCCCCGCGCGGCAGCAGCTGCTGGCAGAGGACCTGGGGCTGCAGCAGCCGTCACAGTGCAACACCAAGGGCCTCCTTTGCTCCCACCATCCTACGCAGGAGCCTGAGCCTCACCCGCTCCTGCAGCACCTTCCCCAGACCCGCTTTCCTCATGCCCTGAAAAAACTCACCTTCTGTGGGAGCACAGTTTGCCCAAAAGTGCCCCAGGGAGATGCCTCCGAGGAGTGGGGCCGGGCTCGGCTCTCCTCCTTTCTTCTCCCCTTCGAGAGGAGGGAAGGCAGGCTGAGATCCCGGGGGACAGGAGCCCTTCGGGG
>NW_010106955.1:0-993 GCF_000699245.1 Pterocles gutturalis | reverse complement strand
GTCAGGCTCATGTCCATGACACAAGGACAAGAGGCAATGGGACGAAAATAGGGTCGGGGTACATATGGGGAGAAACTTTTCTAGCATGAGGATAGTCAAGCACTGGAAGCTTTTCCCCGGGGATCGTGCACTATGTCTGTCCTGGAATGTGATCAATGTGTGTTTGGATAAAGCCCTGAGTAATCTGGTCTCACTTTGCTTTGAGCAGGAGGCTGGTTGAGACACCTCCTGAGGTCCCTTCCAGCCTGAATGGTGCTGCCCTTCCTTCCCCTTCATGTTTTCAGAGGAAGGAAAGCTCTCAGGTTCTCCTTGACCTCAGAAATAATTCACATCATGTTTAGGGCTTCCTCATAGGTGCCCCCAAGCGACCCTGACCTCATCCTTTGCTTGCTTTCTCATTTGCCCAAAGACAACTTCTTCCCTTTTACTGTCTTTGTGAACTGCAAAAATAACAGCCCACCGTGCTAATCCTTTCAGAGCAGGTTGCTCCACAAATGTCAGCATTCATGTACAGAGTCTGTAAACGAGACAGGCATTGAAGCCATCACTGCAGAAACACAGACGAGGCATTTGACCAGCTCCATGAACCCAGGAATCGCTGTGAGATTCCTGGGTTCATGGAGCTTTTTGTCCAGCTAAGTGTGATGGTGTTGTGTCTCTTTATACCACGCAAAAATTTTGCCTTTCTTTATTCCTTTGCACAAACCTGGGATCTATCCCTTGTCCTTCTGTGGCTTAAAATGAAAGGACTCCCTTACTCCACCTCCTCCTCCTGATGAAAACAGGGAAAAAGTCATGGAGCAGGCACAGTTTAGGGGCAAATCTCTTTAAGGCGTGAAAGATTCACACAGTCCCGTATCACATTGCCCCCAGGAAAAGTCCAGAGCATCCCAAGAGGCCAAAGATACCCCTCCCACAAAATGGGGGTCTTGGCTTGGCCATCCTGTGTGGTGAAGCACATCAAAGGCTGTCCTGGGTCCAGCTGGGATAGGG
>NW_010106954.1:64124-65453 GCF_000699245.1 Pterocles gutturalis | reverse complement strand
CCCAGGGGTGAGGAGCAGGAGGCAGCCACCCTGCGGCAGGTGACTCCATTCCTGACCGCATTCCTCTTCCGCTGCAGTCCCCGCGGGCAGGAGGTGGGCTTCCCGGAAACATCTGCGGGGAGCTCATGGCAGCGGGGTGGGAGAGGCTGGACTCACGTGGCGCTGAGGAGGTCTCCCTGCCCACCCAAGGGGCACCATTGCCTTCAGGGCTTCACAACAGCGGCAAATCTCATAGAATAGAATCACAGGATGGTTTGGGTGGGAAGGAACCTCAAAGATCATCGAGTTCCAACCCCCCTGCCATGGGCAGGGACACCTCCCACTAGCCCAGGTTGCTCAAAGCCTCATCCAGCCTGGCCTTGAACCCCTCCAGGGATGGGGCACCCACAGCTTCTCCTCTGGACGGGGACTCTGTCTCTCACGGTGGGCAATGGTGGCTGGGGAAGAGCAGGAGGGTAGCAATCGTTTACGATGCTGCGCCCTAATATTGCTGCTGGCTGTTTTCTGCTCAGGGGATTTCCCGAGCCTCTTGTGGTTTGTCTTAGTGGGACCCCCCTGCACCTCTTCTCCAAGTACTTGGCCAGTCTTCTCTTGAGTTCATGGAAACTTATAGTAGGGACAGAGCTGAAGCTTCACAGTCTTTGCACTGTGGCTCTCACTTGTTGCCATCTTGTGTCCCAGAACATGTCCTCATCTGTCACCTATGAGAAGGGAGAAACTTTTTCCCAATAAGGGCAGTCGTGCATTGGAACAGGTTACCCGGAGAGACTGTGCAATCTCCATGCTTGGAGATTTTCAGGACTAGACCAAGGAAGGCCCTGAGCAACTATGTCTGACCTTGCAGGTGATTCTGCTTTGAGCAGGAGGTTGGACTTGATGACTTCCTGAGGTCTCTGCCACCCTGCCTTAACCTGTGATACTCTGCAATGCCTCCACAAGTGGCTGATACAGAGCAAGATACCCTGCATGCACGGGGAGGTGTTCACTTAATCCTCTTGCCAATCAACACAGGGATTTCTGTCTTCCAGTGCTGAGGTTTTAGTAATACCAGTTCTCACTGGGAGGAGCTTCCTCTGTCTCCCCCACAAAGTTAAAACCACTTCAAGTAAGGGATATCCCATAGATTTGTCACCACGGTATTTCTTCACTCCCTCTTATCCTTTCCGAGGCTGGATGAGTTGCTGATATCTGGCTCATTTTTTCCATCCTCTTCTTCCTCTTGGCAATCCAGGCCCTGAATTGTCCAAACAAGATGAGAAGCCTGCAATCTTGCAGGAAAGCCAGACTGCCAGGTACCGCTCTCCCTTGATTTAGACAGTAGTTTTAGGC
>NW_010106954.1:40261-64093 GCF_000699245.1 Pterocles gutturalis | reverse complement strand
TCAGCAGATGGCCATTCGAAAAAATCCAACAGTTCAGTCTTCTGCTGTGACTGCTGCCTGTGCCCGATGCACCACTGCGGGATTTGCTGGAGTCCAGCACCAGGATCGATGGCAGCAGGCTCACACAATGCTCTCAGAAGTAAGATGCTGGAGGGAAAATTGCCCCAAATTCCCCATTAAATTCCAAATTGTCACCAATTATTCCAAATGGCGATTTACCATCACATCCTGTCACAGCTCAGAGCCAGGAGGAATAAACTATGCACGCTCATCCCACTTAGATGTGCATATCAAGCACGTATGTTAATGTACCGCTTGAGGTGCACCAGCTGAAGAGGCACTTCACATGGAGACCTGCCAATGAGTCACTGCATGGGGGAGGCAAGTGGTAATTAGCCATTCAAGCACAAGACATGACATCAGACCTAACAAAGAGACATAGACATCTCCATGGATGTAAACTCGTCCTAATTTTAATTAAAAACAATGGCCAGGCTCTTGGATACGAATGCAAATAAAATAAATTTTGGAGAGAGGGAATTTATCTGGATCCACCAGGTGACTTCAGTGATGCAGTTGTTTATGAAAGCAAACATGCTCCAGCACGAAGCAGTTTTCCCGAACAGTTGCCATCCCAAGAGGCAGGATGACATGAGTCTGGCTTGTGAGAAGCAAGGAAGGGCAGAGCATCACCAGCATGGGGGAAGAAGGAAACCCCTCTGAATTAATCTTTGTGTAGGCAGGTTAAAAATGGGGGTAAATTAAGACATTTGTAACTGCACCTATTTGGAATGCTGTCAAACTTTTTTTTTTTTGCATTTTCCCTACCCTGTTTTCTTAGTTTTGAGGTAACTGGATAATTTCCAAGCGTTCCCCATCAAGGGAAAACCTGTGAAATTGGTGTCTGGAAGAGAATCAGTTCTCCAGGGAACCTTATGCACTCGGTGAAGGAGCACAACCCGGATTGCTCGCCTTTGCAGGACAAGTGACAACAAAAACCCAACTGCCATTGATCAGTGGTAGCCAGAAAGGCCATATGGGGACAAGCAAGATACTGGGGTGCATTTCTGAGTCTGCAAGTTCCCAAGAGAGCTTGCCGTGCTGACACATCAATTTTTATTGTTTGCCTGCTCCGGGCACCACATGCCACTGCTGATGGGTGCCCCAGTGAGTGGGGAATCAGGCTCTTCACAAAGCCCTTGGGAACCCACCACTGGATCACAGAGCCTAAAAGCAGATTTTAACATGAGATTTTTAACATGTGGTTTTACATAGAGGCAGTGCAGCAGGGCTAGGAGGAAATGTTTTGCATGAGGACATCTGGAGGGACTCACAGCTTCCCTTCCCCACCCAGCCACTGCACTACAGCAGCTCTGGCCAGAATCTGAACTGAGCTCAGGGATCCGAATTATGAACAGTTTACATCTTGCAATTTCATGTCCTAGCGCAGAGGCTGGGAGGGGACAAGGAAAGGAGATGATGCGGGTCCACGTGAATGTAAGTTTTCTGTTCTGCCTCTGCCCACATGCACCAGCCCAGCAAAGCCTTGACTTCACACTTCTTGTGTGCGAAACTGAAATGAGGACCACAAAACATCAAGATATGGGACTAGAAGGCTCCTCCACTCCTTCCCCTGTGCTTGCAGACAGATCTCGATTTCCTAGACCAAGCAGGCATGGTCTGTTAGCCTGGGACAGCGGGAGAAGGGAGCCAGGCAGAGGGAACAGAACAAAGGGAACATGGTTTATCGATTCGAGGTGTGTGACTGAAAACTTACTGGGAAGCTGTCCTGAGTAAGAGCCATTTTATTGCACATTTCCACAAAATGCTTCAAGTACTCTTCATCCAGGATCAGGTAAACAGGGACGTGCCGTCTGCTTGAGGCCTCCAGCAGGTCACACAGTATTTCCATGTCTGTGAACAGGTCCATCACAATCGCTATCACCTAGCCAGGAGAGAAGAGGTGGTGGGGAGGGGGAAAAAACAAGAGACTGTTGAAATCTCATGCCCAAGTGAATTGTGCCTTAAACTATGAGTTAAGTATTCAAACCTCCTGAGTTACTGAGTGTCTGCGGGCACATGAGTGGAGATTGCTTCTGGACCTTTGTGTTTAACAGCCCTTACCCCACCACGGCAGATAAAATAATTTTTAATAATTATGAAGTTGTTCCCCACCCAGCTACCTCCTGTCTCATCTGTCATTCACAGAAAGAAATCGCTGAAAGGGTAATGCGTGTGCACAAACTCTGACTATCACTGATGCAACAAGTATGTGTTGCCTTAAGCCAATATGCCAGAAATACAGCATGTGAGCAGAGGAGCTGAGACTGACCAAAGTCATTATTCACTCGGTGTGAGTGACTCCATGGATGACCAGCATATTACTATAAAGAAGTAACATTTTTTTCAGGAAGGACACACTGCCAGGTAAGGGAGAAGGTATCTTGATCAAGTATGTACATGTCCTTGTTCCAAGATTACATCCTAGGGATGACTAGACAAAACTGTAGAGTAAGGTGTGTGGGAAGGATCCCTTCCCTTTCCCTGCTGGCAGCACTCCAGCCTTACGAGGCTCTGGCAAACTCTTCTCCCCTCCTGAAACGTGCCCATGGACAGCAGAGTCAGCCCTGGAAGAGCTCTGAATGCATCTTCAACTTCCCAAATTAATGCTGCTGCTGGGCTATCAGCGTTAGGTACCGCTGAGACCCCCACAATGAAACAGGGCTTCCCCATGGCTTTCCACACCGGCCGTCACCCAAAGACCAAAGGCGATTTAGACAAATGACTTTGATGGGCCACCCACCTTCTAATGGGGAAGCACCAAGAAAAAACTAGAGCCCAAACCTTGCTTGTGTAAGGCCTCAGGAAATTCCCTCTCAGCCACACTTGCCTCACCATATTCCAGCTCAACTCAAGCTTAGGTCTGAGGCAGGCTTGGCCCTGGAGGCAATCCAAACTTGGCTTGGGAAGTCACCGTGATGGAGTCAAAAGAGGCTGATGCTGCTCGTGCCCAGTGTGCACAGCAAGCCCACACCACGTCTCGACCAGTGCTCACAGGCTTTGGCAGAGTTTGGGGCTGTTGCTTGCCCAGAATCAGCACTGTCAGTCTGCAGCGATCCCCGTGTGAGGGACGGGGCTGAGCGGGCAGCAGCACGGCCGCACATGGCAGCGTGTGGCACAGAGTCACCTGTGGCACCCGGAGCCCTGGGCTGGGTGCAGCTGGCTGCCAGGCAGACTCGCATCGCCTGGCAGCCTCGTGGCAGAGCTCCGGCATCAGCGCGGCAGAGCTCCGGCATCAGCGCGGGAGCAAGCGCCCCAGGCAGCGGGACACCAGCTTGTGCAAGGCGGGTGGAGCCGGCATGAGAGTCCGACTCATGTTTTCCAAAGTGGGTCTTCGCTTGGCATCAGGAGGTAGAACAGGCTACGGCTCTCTTCACAGCCTCCCCACGTGCGATCCCTTCCCAGGAGGGATTTAGGCAGAGCTGCTCCTGGCAAGCACCCACGGCTGATGTCAGGCAAGGCTGGCAGCCCCACGTGCGCTGCAGTCTACAGCGGGGAGAGCGGAGGTTGTGCCCTGCCACAGCCTCGCGTGGTGGAGATGCGGGCGCCCATGGTGGGGTGGCTCATTCTAAGCATGGGTGCCACCAGACAACTGTCACCATTGCCTCTCGGTACACAAAGCAGGCAGCTCTTAGAACATCAGCTCAACCTCAAAGCCAAGAAGTTTTGGGGGAAGAAGACCCTGGAAGTCTTCCCCTTAAAGCCTCCTAAGAACATATTGTCACAAAAGTGAGGTCTAAAGCCTCAAAGATAAGTTCCAACAGTTGTATAAAGCAGTGGAAGTTAGATGCCATCTGCAATTCAGGCTCCTGACAACTCATTTCTCACATTTTAAAGCCTTGAGCATTTCAGCCCACCTGGCTTTACAAACCCAAGCAACATACATCCAGTGCCTCCAGCCCCTCGGTTTCCGTGGCGGGAGCTGCAAGGCTGGGGCTGGCTCAGAGCATCCCTGCTCCTCGCCGTGCTGATCACAGCCTCCCAGCCCATGGCACAGCCTTGGCAGGTCAGGACATTGCAAAGACACAGCTGCCGCACCAGCTCTGGAAAATTCACACCTTGCCATTGTAGGGTTAAATCATGACATTTCTAAATCCACTTCTGGAAACTCTCAATTCAGCAATTACTGCAGTCATCACTTAGGGAATTACAGCACTTACCAGCACCCCACTGGGGCTGCCATCTGTCTGGTTTCTAACCAGCACAGCTGGTTTGACTGGTATTTGCCAATAGCAGTGTGGTTTTGGTCATTACCGTCGTGGTGCCATTTGAAGTGATAGATTGCTTCTCTGGGGGACCATCAGGGACCCTTCTGCCACCGCACGTACATGCAGACACGCAGCCAGTGTCAGAGTTGTACAAGAGGGGCGAAAAAAGAAGCACGGACAGTTCCAAATAAATTGGAGCTCATCCAACAAAAATGAAATTGTAATAGCATTATCAAATGAAAGCTAAGGTGTGGCTGCGCTGCATCTTCTTATGTCTGCAAAGAGAAAAGCTCCAATCTGAAAATACATCTTCAAAGACAGCTGGTTAAATACAGCAAAGTAGAAAGACAAACCGCACCAGCAAAAGGTACCAATAAAACAAATGCCCGTTTTGCTGATTTGTCAGTACAAATACGCTCTTGCAAAACACGTCAGCTGATGTTGTTGTGTATGACTCCACAGGAGAGAACAGCAAACAACATTTCAAGACACACATCCTCCTGTCTACAGGACCCAGGAAAAGCATTCAGGGATCTCAACATGTTCCCCACATCTCACCAGCACTGTATCCCCCTTCTTTGTTAGGTGCAAGCACACGGGGGAGAAACACTCCGAAGGAGGGATGTATGACACGAACTTAAAGTCTCGTGGAGAAAATAGTTGAAATGCAGAAACAGCAGCTGAAAAGCAAAAAAAGTAAGCGGTTCTCAGCACAGCTGCTACTGGCACCTGAAGGAAAAGATGTTTTTACCTCTGGTTGCTCTTCTGTCCTTAAAAGACAGAGAGGTATCATCCTTTTGGATGGTTTGATGAGCAAAATGGCTCAGTAACTACTTAAAGATGTGTAATGGGGGTTGTGAATTAGCTGGAACTGCCATCAACCACAGGGCTGATCATGGGCAGCACTGGCAAGAGCTGCCAACCTAGAAGCCAGTAAAACACCAGTAATAAACCAATAAGGTGGTTGAAAACTCATTCTCACGTTTCATACCCAGGCAAAAACACTGCGTGAATATCCCCAGCTTGAACAATAAGGGCTGAAGATGGTCAGTGCTTTTTCAAGCCAAGTAAAAAAAGTAAACAGCTCAAAATATACTCAAAGTACAATAAAGCAGCTGCTGCCCGGGCAACCTCCCTGCAGCTATAGAGAAGTTCCTGAGAACTGAGAAAGCAGCCAGATGTTTTTCATGTGGTTTAAAGGATCATAATATTGTCAGAGATCCGGGACACGTGCTAAGTGACAAGGGGACATTGCTTGGTAGTCATTTACTTTGTGCATTCTGCCATGACTATGTCTTAATCCCCATTGCTGAAGGTGATGTAGGGTGTCACCGGACTTTTCAGATCATTTACGATATCATAAGTCAGCTGCCTGCAAGGACAAACAAAGCTTTTTGTCACTTACTTCCTGGACAAAACTTCCCGTGTTTGCCTACAAAGGTGCAATAGGAGTTCAGGCGTTAAGCAACGGCTGCTTCCAACTGAGCAGCAGCTTACCTGGCAAAACAGCCTTCTTCTGGGCAAAAGACAAAAAGATCCCTATTTACCTCCTATCAGGCCCCAGTGTCAATGTTCTGTGGCCCTTTGGTGGTGTTACGGTGCTGCACAGCAAGCTGAGCTGCTGCCTGGCCCCAGTGTCATCTGCTGGGGACAACGTTGCTCAGCTCTGCGGTGACGGAAGATAACAGCTCAGGCTGCCTGGACACGGCTTATGTTCTTCACGCAGTCCAGGTTTAACAAAGCTTTCTCTGCCGCTTTCTGCACTAGGCAGCAATGAATGGAAGGAGTGACTGTGGCGTTAAATAAGAAACTACTGGAGTGATAAGAGAAACTGCCTAGAAGCTGCCTGGTTAAAAGTGAACTTTGCACTAAGAGTTTCCTCAATATCGCCACATTATTGAAAAGAAATACTGCGAAAGAAGATTAACGTGGAACAGATGAAAAGAACCATGAAGACAACAAAGACAATGAAAGTTGAAAAATGTCAGAGAGGCAGCTGTCCGAGCTGCTGCTTTAGCACACGGTACAGTGGCAAAGGAAAAAAGAAACAAGGAGCATAATTCCCGGAATAAACTAATGCCGGGATTGCACTTGGTAGGCAGGTATTGTAGTCACCCAGTTTTTATTACGTCTGAGGGTTGGCAATCTCTACCCAGCAGAAACTGTGCGACGGGGCAGAACGGGCTGATCTTACTCATCCTCAGAGAGGCAGAGACATCAAGTCTAGAAGCCAGGATGATGTATTCTAACCTACTTCAAACCACAGGCAGGGATTTGCCGTCCCACAAAGTTTACTCAGTTCCTACGTTCTCCCGCAGCAACTCACCAGCGGTATCCTCGTGTCCCGCTGAACGTGACGGTGACGCCCAGGTGCTGAGGACAGCCCTGGCTGTGCAGGCTCCCTGGCGAGGGCAGGAGGGCTGGCTGGGGCAGAGGACAGCTCAGCGCCGAGGCTGCACACCCGGCCACCGCCGCTCACTGCTCCAGGCTTTGGGACTGTGCCCTGCACACCCAAAATACAGCCGTGGAGTGCCTTGAAGGGCACTGCCTGCATGACACGAAATCCCAGGCGGAAAGAAATTACAGGAAAGGAAAGGAGCAGGGAACAGTTACAGATGTGCCAGAGAACAAGCAATCACATCATGGCAGAGTCTGGAGAGCAGCAGCAGCCTGGAGCGTGTGCTGGCCAGCTGCAGGACCAGCCACCAGGACTCGGGTGCCGTGGCACAAGACCCCACTGCAGGGACACAGCTCTATACATACCGTTCGTGCCCGGCTGATCAGAGACCGGAGCAAATCCTTAATGCTGTTAGCTTTGTTTCTTTGGAAAATCACAGTGGCTTGAGTCTGGCCAGAGGTGGTGAAGAGCGGCGTCCCTGGCCACCCCAGCTCCAGTTCTGGAGGGTGCACATCAGACATGAGCGGAAAGTAGGTGCCAGACGTTAGTTCAGAGTTGAGGGAGGCCCTGTCTCCAGTGTCTGCATCGCCAGGGTCAGCCTCTTTGTCCTTCATTGCACGGGGATCTGGAAAGCTTTGGTTTCTCTGCTGGCTCATGTATTCCATGTCCAGGGTGGAAAGAAAAGGCAGCTCCCGCTCCTCAGCGATGGCGCTCAGGTAGCCGCGTTCCCCCTGCTCCAGAAAGGCGTCGATGGCAAGCCTGGCTGTCTCACTGTGCTGGAGCACCAGCGGGCTGGGCTCCCTCCACCACGGCTTCTTCAGCTGCTCCAGGCGGGTGTTCAGTGGCCCAGACACCCCTTGCTGGCCCCCATAGCCGCGGTGGAACTGGGGTCTCACCTCTACTGCCAGGTAGTTGAACATGACCGGAGCTGTTGGTGCTAAGAAGTGGCTCTCCATCTGGATTAGTCCTCTGTCCAACTCCGGGTCTTTTCTGGCCCTCTTGCACTCCTGAGCTCCTCCCAGCAGGTTCCTTCAGGACTCAGCATGAGCTCCACTCCTCCGCTTGGGAGTTAATCACCAGGTACGGCCGCCCACTCCGGGGAGGAGCTGCCTTTCCCCGGCTCCCTCACTTGCCTTCCTCAGACGCGCACCTGGTACTCGGTGCTTAGAGTGTCCCTTCTGCCAGGGGAGGAAGATCAGCTCTTCAAGCTGCTCCTTCCCTTTCCTTGTAACTGATTCATGCACTGCCCTCCCCTTCCCCGCCGAGCGGTCCCCACCCTTGGCCAAGCAGGCTCGAACCTGTTTTGTCCCTCATTGTGCTCAGAGTGGAAATGCAGATGCTGAAACTTGTTCCTGCTTGAAATTTGTTCCAAATCAAACACGCTTCTCAGTGTCAGTTATAATGAAACACAAATACCCCAAGTGGGTAATCAGACTTGGCCCAGAAAGTTAATTCATCCCTGAACCAGAGCTCAGGGTCCTCCTTAGCATTCCTCGGCAGCCTGGGCTCTGCTGGACCGGCACCCGGAAGAGCCGCCAAAGCACCAGCTTCGGTATCACAGGGTCACT
This sequence comes from Pterocles gutturalis, assembly GCF_000699245.1. Taxonomy (NCBI): domain Eukaryota; kingdom Metazoa; phylum Chordata; class Aves; order Pterocliformes; family Pteroclidae; genus Pterocles; species Pterocles gutturalis. The sequence goes on along the minus strand of NW_010106954.1, from coordinate 55,859 downwards.
GTGGCTCGAAGCACAGAAGGAATCTGACCCCAGCTCAGCTCTGTAGCTACCACAGGCGACAAGAGCAATAGCTCATGTGGTCTTTTAGCATCTCCCTGGAAACCCTTCAAGGAAGGGACATTCCAACTGGGGAGTCTGGTGGCATGTGAGTGACGATACCATCCACGTGCTGGGTACTTTGGGATTAGTCAACGCCAGCTTCCCAAAAGCGTCATGGAGCTATTTTTGGAGAAACAATACAAGTAGACACTAATATGGGATTTAAACCACTGTGTTAGGAACCCACCACCCAGAACACAACGCAGAACAGGAAAAATTGTGCACAGGAGGCACAGAGGAGCCCCCAGACTGCCCGGCAGACCTCCCCCACCCCACTCAGCTCACTCGCCCCGGAGCTACTGCACTCCACGGAGGCTAAGCAGGGGATGGGGAACCGGATCTCATCAGCTAGCCTTTTATCTACGAGCTACAAAAACCCTGCAGATTGAATTCATCCAGGCTAAATTAAGTTGTCCAAAAGCTGGATGTCTGCTCTCTAATCACCAGGCTCTGGCCAACAGAGAGCCAGAGCCATGCCCAGGTGTGAACCAGCACACTCACACGCCGAGTTCTAAGTCAGCTGGGATGAATCATGTCCCCAAGGGACTGTCACTCTCCATGGACTGCAGCTGGAGCAGGGTGACTCGTTTAGATGAGCTGTCTGGTCTTTAGAGCCCTGAAGTCAGAAGGAACTCTTACCAGGACTGTGCAAACGGCGAGAACAGAAGCGAAGGAACATTCCATCAGGAAATTCCAGTTGGGTGCCAGAGCCGTGCTGCGATGCAGAGCAGGGGCAGAGCCAGCACAACAGATAGGGGACAAAACTATAACAACGCTGCTGGCACAGAAGTGTTACAGGTTCAAAGAAGTGTTGGAGCAGCTTAAAGAGTAACATTAACTTAAACTGCGAGGTGAACAGCCAAACGCAATGTGAGGAAGTTTGGGGAAAAAACCAAAGGGAAGGGGCTGCAACGTGATGGGCCCTGTTCTGGAGCTGCTCTGCCAGGGGGAGAACGTCACCGTGGTGGTGACGTAAAAGAAGGGTCACATCACCCTACTTTTTACCTTCCTGAAGAGCTGAAAAGAGTGTGAATTTTTAAAAAGTCATCAAATGCGTGTTTTCTGCCAGAGAAACAACTGCTGCTGATTCTGTGAAGGGATTCCCGCCGGGGTTTGGTAATGCTCTCCTCTCCCTCCCGTAACTTCTCACGGACCTCAGCACGTGAACACACGCACGGTGTAAACATCTCCAGCCGAGCTCTTCAGGCTGGGCTTCTTCAGCGGTGGTGGGGAGAGGCAGGAGATCTCCAGGGAGCTGGTTACCTCGCCCTGCAGCAGACACCTGGAGCAGGACCGGTGAATTGTGCCGCGGAGGAGCTCATCTCCCCGCAGCGAGGAGCCGAGCGCAGGCTGCGCAAGCCAGGGGCAGAGGTTTACCCCGCAGATGTCTCAGGTGAGAGGAGAGGTGTCCCGTCCCTGCTGTGTGCCGCAGAGATGAGTGTCGGGCACTCCACAGGCCCATTGGCCAACACAGGATGTGGGAATCGCATCAGCCAGTTTCTGCCACCTAAAAGCAAGGATCTTATCTGGAATTATTGCGTACGCACCTTCTGCAATCAAAAGAGAAAGACAAGGGGAAAATCCCCTCTGGCTAAACACACACACCAAGTCCACGTCTGCAGGCAGCCCTCCTCTGGCTGATACCTGAGCTCAGTCCGGTCCAAGTGTCAGGCTAGGCGCCATTCCTGGGTCCCACCGCAGATGTTCTTGGAGCTCACCAGACACAAACACCTTGCCTGGGCTTTCCACACAACGTACCCGCTGCTTCCTCTTCAAGCACCAGTGGAAGGGCGCCTGCCAACTTGTTTCACGATCATACAGTCCTTGGAGAGCGCTCACTCGGGAACACGAGAAGCCAGATTTGCTTTTTCCCCCCTCTCTCTCTTCATTTCAGACTGAAATCCACACCTTCCACCACAAAACGTCCTGGTGCTCAAACACCCTGTCTCCAGGCATTTCTGGAAGCACAGCAATGTTCCACTGTGCAGAATCCTCTGGCCAGATGCAGACAGCAAGCGCAGCTGGATGAGAAAAGTCCCAGTTTCAGTTACTGCACCAAGATCTGTGCCAGCACCGACCTCCCAGACAGAGCAGGGCAAGGTCACCTCCTTGTGACTGAGGTTCCTGACCCTGGCATTACAGAAACATTCTTCTAAACACAGGAGCTGGACACAAATTCCTTGTTTCATTTTTTCCATTCCTACATGAAGACCCTTCCCAATCAGGGGACAGACAGCTCTGCATCCCCTCAGCTGGAGGAGGGCACTGGACACCAGTTCCCAGCTGGAGGCCAAGTGATGGATCTGACGGCTAGTGACAGCAGGGAGGGCTCACACCCCACCTCCTGCGCTGGCTCCCTGCTCCGTGCTGTACCTGGCACACAGGTTCTTTCTGGTTGGACTCAGGGTTCCCCACCACCCCTGTGCCATGTCAGGAAGCAAACGTGTGGCCATGGAGTCGGTCTGGTGGCCCTTCGAGGCCCAGCCCTGAGGGTGCCGATTCACAGCTGTCACGAGAAGGGCCACAGCGTGCCCCTTCCCTGGCTGCTGCCCTGCACCCAACGTGTGGAAAACCACTTCCAGACACCTCTTCCTTCTCTCCTTCCAAAGGAAACACACAGAATCAGAACCGGGCATTGTAACATCAACGAGCCTAGTTACCGGCAGGAAGAGGGTACGAGGGGAAGGATGTGGGACAATGAGCAAGTCCTCAGAAGATGCCTGGCTTTGACAGGATGTGGGGCAGCCCAGGAGGCTGGCAGGTGGGATGAGGAATGAATGAGCCCAGCTCCATCTTTTAGCCAGTGACGTGTTATGTTAATGAAGGCTTTGCACGTGCAAGACTCCCGGGTTCCTAAATATGCACGGAGGAGCTCCTGCCTCCTGGGAGAGCTGCAGTAGCACCCGCAGGATCCAGCCACAGCAACAAGTTGCAGGGTCCTCCTCCACGAACATACCTGCACAGAACAGTAAGAGCAGGACAGGAGATATCTCTGGTTCCTGCACACGATTGCTTACACTGGTCTGGCCCAGGTCCCGCGCGCAGATCTACTGCCACTTGCCCTAAACTCCCTGGCTGCTCCCAGCACGTCGCATCTGGAGCAGCCACTGACCGGTAACAGCAGAAGGTGGAATCGTGCTTGGGGGAGCACCTGCTCTGCATTCCCAGCGGAAGGACGGGGCCCAGCCGCCTCTCCTGTCCCAGAGACGAGCAGAGAGAGCTTTTGAATGACTGTGAGCAAAACAAGCACTCCCTCGGCATGTTCAGCAGCTTCAGAACACACGGAGGCGGCACAGGACAGCCCTGAGCACCTGAAGAAGGGCCAGAGCTTAAAAAATATCTCACCAGAGGAGTCTGGGAAGGATCATGAGTCTATTAATATGCAACTGCCCCATAACCGTGCAGGAGGCCAGGCAGCCCACAGCACCCGCGGGTGATGCTCCCTGAGCGGGTAGAGAGGTGGATCCTGCACCAGCCCAGCACCAGCGCCTGCTGCTCTCCCAGGCTGAGCCTCAGGGGCTTTCCTGTGTCCTCGCCAACTTTCCCAGGCTTCTGCCCTTTCCTTGACTTCTCAGACCTTCAGGAAAGGACAGACGGCGCCGAGGGCCAGGCTGTGCAGACGCTCCACGCCCAAAAGATGGAGATACTGCTCCCTGAGGCATGCCATGGAGTGGCAGAAGTACCAGCACCCAGGCTGCAGGGAGAGGTGTTAGTCCAGCCTTAGGACACCAAAGGTCCAGGCAAGCCCCGCGCAGCGCTGTGCAGCAGAAAGAACAGGGCACAGCATCTTGTAGAGGAAAGAATAAAAAAGTCTTGCTTAGAGTTTATTATACAAGAAGACAACAGAGATGGGACAAAGCGGGGCAAACGTGAGGAGGCAGACGGGGAGGGCAGGAGCCTCTGCAGGGGGGAGGCTACTAAGAAATCAGCTGCCACCAGCATCATCCAAAAATACCCCATGTCCTAGGCTGAGACCAAACCCAAACACCTGCACTGGCGCCTGAGGAGCTGGGAACTGTCACACCAGATGACCGCTACACGCATGGCACAACTCTGGTAGCAGAAGAGTTCAAAAGACACTCGGTAATTGCTGGGTATTAAAAGAAACATTTCCGACTCCCAGTGCTGGTATTTTCATCTTCCTGGAAGAAAGCACACACAGTCCCGTTCTGGAGCTCAAGACAGGCAATGAACTGCTCGGCATACCTGTGGAGGGGATCAGCAGGCTGCTCCAACTGCTCAAGCAGTACTTCAGCACAACTCGGGGATGCAGACGACCTTTGCCACGTGCTCAGGATTAAACTCGTCCCACAGAAATGCCTCAAGTCGACTGCACCAGGTCGATGTTGATTTGAATTTCTCTGCAGCGTTTTGGAGTGTGGAAAACTGAGAGTGGGTCTGGTGTGGTTTAAGCCCAGCTGGCAGCTGAGCACCATGCAGCCACTCACCCAGGGGGATGGGGAGGAGAAGCAGAAGAAAAAAGGTTAAACCTCATGGGTTGGGACAAGGACAGGGGATATCGCTCACCAACTATGGTCATGGGCAACACTGGCAGATGAGGGTGGATGATAAAGCGCCCAACCTAGCCCCTTCCAGAAGAAATGTGCATACATACATTCACTTAAAATGCAGTAAACGTTCCCAAGCCAATGCTCTGAGACCACTTGCAAAAACCCAGTAGCATAAACAAAGAACTGTCCACAAGCAAAACACCTTCAATCATCCCCTCTGTAAAACCTGGAAAATGGGGAAAAATGGGCTTTACAATGTTTGGTTAAACAGTACTGTACACAGGAATCACTTTCAACTGCTGAGCATTTGCTGCTGTAATGCTTGCAAGGTGCAGATTTTGGTACTGGAAATGGATTTCCAGTCTCACATGGACTCTCAATTCTGGTTGTAAAGATTTCTTATATAGAAGATATGGGCAATGGCATGTTCCTAGCCTATTGGCATGCACCTCTCCAGGGGAAGAGGGGTCATATTCTACATCAAATCCCATCTCCTGGTTGGAATGGCTGGGAAGCAAAGTCTTCTCTTGTCCTACGTAGCCTCCAGTGTATTTTCCTCTCTAACAGATTCCCCTCTTAATCCATAGACAGTTTCTGCCTTATTCTCTTAACAGACCCCGCACACTTCTGTCCAAAACACCCCTGAGTGCTGGCTCAGCTCTGCAGCAGCAGGGTGGCTGAAGGCATGGAACAAGCAGAGAGCCACAATTATAGGTTTTTATTCTCATATTAATAAAAAGTGCAAAAGCAGATGCCAATGCCCACAGTCTGGCACCACGATTGCTGGAGCCTCCTGCCCACAAACACGGGAAAGGGTTCGATTTTGACCTTGTGGCTGTCCCACGTTCAGAGTACCAGAGGCATTGTCATCTCCAGACCAGCGGTCCCATGGATTCCAGCAGCTTGCCGGCGTCACAGCATCAGCAGCACAGACGCTACGCATGATCTCTGACTTGCACTCAGCACCAGGCTGGATGGTGGGTATGCCCAGTGCCGTGTTCCCATGGCATGGATAACACGAGTCCAGGTTTAAATTACATAGCAGGAAAGGGGTTAAAGTTTAAATGACTGTTTTGTATATGAATTAATGTACGTAGCTTTGAGCCAAAATATCTACCATTAATTTTTCCACCTATTTCAGGAGCAGTAAGATACACAAAGTAAAGTTTATTTTGGTACTTGGTATACTTCACTCTCATTAAAAATAAATTAATCAGCAAATTCCTACACAGCTCAGCCTTCTTTTATGTAAATAGAAGCCAGCTGTAATGAATTACAAGGTGTTATTATCTCACACACACTGTATAATACTTCACACATAAGAGGTTTCTCTGCTTAGCTCAGCTTTCAACAAAAGCATCTTAAATAAACTGCAAGCAAGTTGTTTGGTCTGTAATGTTTTCACAGAGAAGGGATACACCTCACACATAGAGGGTTTCTTTACATGACTCATTTTATAACAAGTTAAACTGAGGAAGTTCGCCTTGGAAAAAAAATAACAAAATACCTTTTTTATACGCAGAAGGCTCCCTAAGAGAAGATTAAAAAAAAAATGCAAGCCAGTGTTTGAGAGCCTATATTCTGCATCCCACTGCTCTTTACAGAGAGAAGGGATGTCAAATATCCCCCAAAACACACAATATGAAGAAAGCAACTTCAGAAGGAAGAACAGTCACAGCCAGGCACAGTCACACTTTCACCAGATTAAGGATTCACAAATTAAGGATTATCACCTTTGACTTTTGTTTAATATTTGTATCAGAAATAAGTCCTGATATTATAGTGTTTATTCTTAGCAAAACAAGCACGGCACAGAAAACACACACACACCAATTTTACCCAGGCTGACATTTATTATTGACTAGGATTTTGACAGGAGAGAAATGAAAACTGGTTTTGTCACTGACCTGGATATACCCTAGTGAACCATCCGCCTACAGAGTGCACCTCAGCCTCTGCCGATTCAACCCGCAGAGCTCTCGCTCCTGTGATTACAGTGTTGGTGTAGTTTGCCTGCACAGCCACAGCAAGTTGTCACTGGGGTTGATCGGTCTCGTTAAGAAGCCCTGGAGCACTGCTTTGGGGGATGGAGGACAGCATAGTCCTGTCCCATGAAGAGCCATGGACAGAAACAGGGATGTGCTTTTCATAAAGAAACTCTTAGACCACACTCTAAAAAGAATATGGAAATCAGCAAGGCAGACTGAAATACCAAGTACTCTGAGGCAGCTTTTAGTGACAGCTCAGCCACGTTTTGGACTTGATTCTCATTAAGATGACTGGAGTCACAGAGGATTACTGGGGACTGGGCATTACTCTTTGCATCCTCCTACTTTGTGCAACAGAGAGCAGAGTGTTCCTAAAAAGGATTTTCACAGAAAACCCTTCAGAATCTGTTCAAGCAATTCTTAACTCCACTAAAGCCAAAATGGACCATTCCATCTTGATATCAGGCATTTAAAATACATTAACATCTAATACACAAAGCTCAGATTTGCATCCACAACCACACAGTGAGCACAGGAACACCGTTGTGTCTCTACATAGCAGCCCTCCAAAGGAGGCAAAGGACAGAAATGTCTTCTTGAGATAACTAAGTCATGATAAAATACCTGGTCTCCTAAAGACAGAAGGCAGATCTTTCAATTTGTCAGCAAGGACCACTCGGTGCCATAAAAAGGGCAGAGGTTCTCAAACCAACTAGCATTTATTTGCGGGTGAACATTCATAAGAGTACAGCTGTCCAATTTGCTACTGAGTCACCACGGATAGAATATCTAATTAAATATTTTCTTTTCAACAGCAGATTTTCCTCCCTGACCTCACAGCCTCAGCCCAGTTCAATTTCAGGCGTGCTTCCCAAGCTGATCTGACAAATTGATAAAAACGTCAGGCGCCGGCCCTCTCAGAGTCCTTCGTCATTGTAAACAGGGGAAAGTGGCTTGAGGATGCTGCGGGCGTTGCTCTCCACCAGCGGCCGCCAGCTCACCTCGCCCGTCAGCAGCAGGTCCTCCCCGCTCAGCGCGTCCAGGTGCTGCACCTGCAAGGACAGGACGTTAGCGCAAGGTGTCCCATCACCCATCCCAGTTCCTCAAGAGCTAAGCAAACGCCTTGCTTTCCGGAAAGAAAGCACAACAAGGAGATTCCAGTATGCTTTGCCATTTGGGTGAGGTGAGGTAGACCTAAAAAGATAATTTAGGACTCCTGAAGCGTGATGGAAAGGCTAGGAGATAAGTATCTGCAGATCCACTGGAGCTAACTGCGTAAGGACTACTAACACCTTAGCTAATGCGTGCTCTGAAAGTTTGGGAACAGGACAAAGAGGAGCCACGCAAAGCCACCATGAGTCATTTCATCTTCACGGCAGTTAATTCAGATGACACACTGCGAGTACCATCACCTACGTGGAGCGCTCTCATAACAGTGGTTTCACACAGACCGCGGCTTTTCACTGTAGAGAAAAGCCTGATCCGCAGGGAACACCTGAGATTTAGAATATAAAAGCACATGAGCTGGAGGAGATGAACGTGGAATGAACACTCATTCCTGCAATAAAAAAAAAACTGGGATCAAACAAAATTTTAAGGTGCAATATAAGCACAATTTTAAAACCTCTTGCCACACAACATCGGGTTAACTTGCTGCCACAGGAGACTAAACACGGGGAGGGGAGGAAGTCCATCGTGGGTCAGTAGAAGACAAAACCACCACCTCAGGCTCAGGAAGTCTGTGAACACAGGTTGCTAGGAGAGCTGACCAGGGAAATAGCACACATGCCTGCCCTGTTACTGCATTCTTCTCTGGCATCCACTAATAGCCACTGTTAGAGACAGGAGCAGCCAGAAATTGTGGGAAAGACCTCCTACACAATGTTTACTGGAAACAAAAGACAATTTGACAAGGAGTTTCTCAACAAAGGAAAGAACATACCAACAGCCACAGAGGAGCAAACCGAAGAGCCACCGAAGCACAACATCCTGCTTCTGCCAGTCACCAACAGCAGCTTCCCCAGGAGGAGTTAAGTACAATGCATGCACACAATGTTATTTTCCTTGTTTATTTTCCCTCCCTCCCAAAATTTGTTAGTTCGGGGATTTTGAGCCTGAACTGGTTGTTGTGGATTTAACAGCCTTGGACAGATTTCTCCTCCATAAACCTTGCCAAGGGCTTTGGAACCCACGTGCACCTGCAGCATCCCAAACAACCCGTGGCAACGTTAGGTCCCCGTGTTCCTGTATCAGTGAACAGACTTTCCTTGCTCACCTTTCCTGTGCCTTCAAGATTTCCCAGAGCTGTCTCATATCCTCTCTCAGCTGTTTTTCAGGCAGGAGATTCTACTCATTCTACTAAAGGAGCTGTTTCATGTCATCCTTACTGCTCTCCTCTGAGCCTTCTCCAGTTTGGTTTTTATCTTTCTTGACACTCAGAACCCAAACCATACACATTACTCAAGATCACCAGGGTACCATGGATTTGAAAAGTGGCATGACAATGCTATTTTATTCTCTATTCCTTCCCTAGTAGTTTTTGTTTTACTTTTTTAAAACACTACAGGGTGCTGAGCTGACATTTTGATAACACAATGAATAATCTCAAGGACTCATTCCTGTGTGGTAACAGCCAGTTCAGAGCTCATCAATACATATGTAAAGCTGGGAGTGTTTTTCTGGAGTGCACCACTTTGGAGTTGTCTGCAGGAACGACCTGTTGGCCACAGAAGCTGTGCTGATTCTTCCCCATTGTGCCACATTTATCTGTGTCCTCACCGCATCCTATTCAACCGCTGACAGCTTCTGCCCTGTCCTCTGTGTCAATACACAGAAGTGTCACAAATTCCCCACTTGGCAGCAAACTGTCCCAAATGACATACTTTCTAGAGGTGTTTGCTCCCTGCCAATCTGCAGTTTTAAACCTTCCTACAGCCTCACCGATGTTAAGCACCAGCAACCTTAAGCATTAAAGTTTGTCCCTCTTGAGGAGCCCTGCAGCATTCCAAAAGCATCCTCAGTCCCTTACAAAGTTCAGCCCTTTACTTCCCATACCATTTGCTCAGGTGTGCACTGAAATACTGTCTCTCCAAATCTCTACCTGGTCCTGAAAATAGTATTGGAAACATCACAGAGAATGCTGTTGGGGAGCTTCTGGTCTTCAGTTCTCCGCCCAACAGCCTGCACTCTTCCTCCAGCGCCGCTCTCACCCCTCCTCTGTCTCTGGTACCCAGCTGGACTACATCCTACCAACATTTCCTAGAAACCTGGTTCACGAACCTCCTAAGACTTGAGGGGACAAACGCTACTTCATGTTGTTTCCTCCAGGGAATAACTGAAAGAAACAGAAATAATTCTGGAAAACAAAACCTTTCACTTCTTTCCCACAAAGATCACTATGAGACTTTCAAGCTCTGTGCACTATGTCATTATGAAGAGGATCCCAACTCCACAACATCAATTCTAATTCTACAATGAGCTGCAGCCCGCTTCTGTCCCATTTTGTCAAGCCCCTCCACAGCAGAGGTTCAGAAGAAGATGAGCAGGATTGCTTTCAATATTCTGTGAACTCCTCTGCAGCCATTTTTCATCAAGCTGCGATATCAGCCAGTTTTTATGTTTTTACCTTTTTCTCCTTAAAAACAATCACTGAATATAAAAATCAGTTATATTTGAGAACTGAGCTGCACAGTATGCAAGCAATAAAAATAAAATATTCCATATTCTAAAGGAGAGAACACAGAGGAGCCGCGCTATGAGCTGTAGTGTACCTGTTTGCGCACATATTCTACGAGTAACTCCAGATGCCGAGGGTCCTCACAGTTCCTGTTAAAAAGGTTTCTCCAAAGAGCTGCTGCCAGAACATGATCATCAGACAAGATTCCCTAAAGGAAGCACAGAGGGGGATTAAAAACTGCACAAGAAGAGGGTCTGAACACAAGACAACCACGTTACTCTACTTGGCAACTGACAATACTGGCTGTCTCCAAGCCCACAGCAGCTATGGACTGTACATATGAGGCACCAACATCGCTCCTTCCCAGAGTGGAAGAACAGCCCTGGCCTTAAATTCATTTACAGAGAAGCCTGTAACAAACATTCTGGCAAGTTAATTTGGAAAAAAAAAAAAAAGGGTCAGGGTATTCCTAATCTAGGAGTCGATAATTGCATTTCTATGTTATGAAATCTTGACCATAAAAATTTTGGCCTTACAGAGCAGACAGCACCACCTCACAGACCTGTGTGAAGCCCACAACACTTGGAAAAAGAAAAATTAAAGGACATTCAATGCAATGCTGCAGAAATGTAGTCAGGACTTTGCTATTTTGCTTTGCTTTTCTATTTTTCATTCTAAATGAGAGAGAACTTATCATCAAGAACTCTCTCATTTTTTCAGTTAAATCTAATATTAAATTTGGCTTATACAAGAACCACATCCCCGAGTGCTTTTTGTCTACTTTATCTCCCACTTTTATTGTCTTTTTAGATTATGTGGTGTTATCACCACAGTCTCGTAACTCCTGTCTTCTGCTGACATGTTTGCCAAAGGGAGGACTTAAAATATTCAGTTAAAAATAAAAAAGGTCAACATTTGTTTTTAATTTAACTAGACATTTTGTTTCCAAAGAGTGTTGACAAAAAGAGAAAAGGAAAAAAAAAACCCACAGACAGACACATCCTGGCTATACTTAAAACTAGATTAAAGACTTGAATGCGTAACACTGTCCACAACTCCACAACGTTTCCATTTACAAGATATTAATAATGCAAATCACCATGCAAAAAATATCACCATGTGAATAAGAAGAGTACCTGAAGAGCAACACCCCCTAGAGCAAAAAACACAACTACTAAAAGAGATGATGTAAGCGTATTTTCTTCTTGAAAGTCCCGCAGACACTTGTGCTGTGGTGCTTTTTGCCTCCCCATATTGTTAGACACTCCCTATAAGCACCCTCTCACACAGACTCCCTACAGATTCCCTCTTTGCTTTCACAGGATAGCCGAGTACAACGGGATGCGGAGGGAGGAAATGATTTATTGATGGTCAAGCCGTGCAAAGAACATCCCTCCTTCCACGACCCATGGTTTAAATGAATATGCTGTGTGCTTTCTTTTTTCTTAACAGCATTAACTAAAGGCATAAGATGATGGCAATAACTAAGAAGTCTGCTTCCATAACGTAACATTTTTCCAAAGATAAGTATAGCAAATGTTTTACGCATCTGGAGCACTCATGGAGCGCTCGTGAATCCGATGGCCTATTTGTTCTTGCACATTCTCTGAAAGCATTCTTCTTACCTCATCGTATCCAAAGAGAGCTGCATAGAAATTTTCTACCATACTTCTCATATCTTGCTTTAGAACAACAGAATTAATCTGAAAAAGAAACCAGAAAACCATCTGTATAGCCTTTAAAGAGGGAGGTCATCAGAAAATCCGCTCAGTTTCACTCTAAGTAGGCAAAGAAGAAACCGTGCCTCGGCCACGAAGGTTCGGATGGGCTGTAAGGAACAACGCTAGTCCAACGTTTCAGAACACCATGCATACAGCTCCGTTAATGCTGTGCAGAAATGAAAGTCAGTGTTACTCAAACATATGAACGGCAGAAAAATTCTCAGCCAACAGCACTGACACATGGCAACAGAAGCGGAGGAAAAAATGCAGCTGGGGAAGGAGTGAAGGCAAGGCTGTCCTTGCAGTGGCAGCACAGGCTAAGATAATGAAGGCTCCTCTGAATTTTAGCTATTAACCAGGTTTTCCAGACCTTCATTCATTCACACAGGTCTTTCAGAAACTTGTAGGTTTTTCAACTTTTTTTTTTAAAGCATGGGGATGTGCTATTCCAGTAGAAGTACTGTAACGCTGAAGCTAGAGGCACCATCCCCACCACCGCTCCCTTTCTTGTCACTATTGACTCAATCAGGAACCACATGAATTCTGCTCCTACAGCATCTCCCTAGAAGCTCAGACTTACTGGTTTTTGACAATGACTACATTTCTTTCAGAGTTTGTGATGATCCAGCTGCTTCCCCCCGTGCTGTGTCACTCAGTCCAAGCTCCAAACTGACTTTTAACTGAATTTAACAGTTGCTTACATATTCCCTGGTTTGGCCCAAGCCCCCTTTGGCTGGCAGAACTGACCCCAGGGGAGCTTAAGACGGAACCGAAAGGGATGAACTGCTGGGTCCAGGGTGATGGCTGAAATTCCTCGCGTGCATCTCCCTCATACAAACTGTCTCTTCCTTTTGCCTGTACCTTTTACTTCTATCAACACAATGATTTAATAAATAGCTCCTTTCCGGAGGGCTAAGCTATATTTCAGTTGGTAAAGCTTCTTCTTTATATGGACTTTCATGAGAGATCAAAGATACGGAGCATTTCTTTTCTAGAGATCTCACACACAATGTAAGTATAGATGACAAAGACCACTATTTTCATACCTGCACACTAGCAGAACACTTATGAGACTGCACCCTGGAGACAGGTTTTACAAAAAAGAAACTGCAAACAGGAATACAGGTAGGACAGCAGTTCTGCTACGGAATCAGCACCGCTCTCTTTGTTGTACAGCTTCTCAGAAGGATGAAGAAAAGCTGTGAAAACTCACTTATCTAAAAATCTCACTACTTATGACAGCGTGAACCACATGTCCTAAATACTCCCTTAGTATCCTTAAGAGTACTCACCTTGGTAATTACGCAACAGCTTTTCTATCAAAATTCAAATTAGTTCTTGCCATGCTAGCTAATCTCCAGTTCAAATATCTGCCGTTAAAGCACTATCTTTTTTCATCTGCTGATTTTTATAGAAACACATATAGTGCAAAGACAAGGAAAATTCCTTTAATGTCAGTTATTCATATTTTTCCATTAATATAAACTATTAAAATTCATGCAGATATTTTATAGGCTATCAAGATTTGGAGACTGGTTATTACTGAATGTTTAAAAAAAGAACTAAACATAAGAAATCAGAGGGTTAAATGATGACTGCAACTTCTGTAATGACTTAATTAAATTTTTATTGAGTACATAAACTATGATGTCATTTCTACCCAACCATGCTCAAACTTTCTATGCATGTCAGAGATCGTGGTTTTTCTCAATAGAACATACTTCTAAATAAGCTGCACTTCTACAGCTCTAATAAGGGGGAGCAGGTCTCATGTAACACACTCAATAAATTATCCTTCCATTTTAAACAAACAAATTCCATGAGTTATTATATATTTGCCACGCACTTTTTATGACATAATAAAAATGTTACCTCAAGGATTACTTAACACATACTACAAATGTTACAGCAGGCAACTGCAAGGGGCAAAGAAAACAAATAGTCCCATTACAGAGACAAGCCCTGGACTATACATCCCCAGGGAAGCAGCTTTCTATACTGAAAACAAAGAGCAGCAGCTTTAAGTTCGAAAGAAATAGATTGATGAAGGAGATAACCAAGTTAAACAAACATGGCAATAAATACATCTTAAAAGACAAACAGTTTAAAATATAAAATATGACTTTGGGGATGGAGCGGTATCTTACACAATAAAATTACATTTAAAGGAATATTGCAGTTTCTGAGGATACAACCAGCATTGCTTCAGTACAAACACTGCAGGAAAAAATCCTTCTTTATGAAACAAGAAAAATGAGAAAATCCAAATCAGCATTTGTTGGAAACGTTTCCTCTTTTTAAGCTTGTACATTCTCTTACCACTGCCAAGTTTCATGATCTGGTTGGTCATGATTCTGCTGACTCTTCCACAGTTCGTTATTAAGAAGAAAAACTGCTAGACAATTCCAAGGGAGTAATTGCTAATAACAAGAAAAAAATCAGTAACATCTGGAGCTCTTCTAGGGACTCAGCCCCTTTGCCTTCTTTGGAACAACCCATCGCAGAGCTGTCACCAGAATAAATTTATATACTATCGCCTAAACTGACACACAGAACTGTCTTAGTTCAAAACAAAGAATACATTTTCGGTACATTTACAAGACCTTTAAAAAAAGGAAATGAACAGCTAATGTATCTTCCGACTACATGTCACAACTCTTCATTGAAAGACTCCATGACCCCACATTTGCCTGCAAGACGACTGCAGCATACAACTACTGCGTTTTCATTGTTGTATTGCAGTAAGAAACCTCATCTTCTGCCTCAAGGAGTTCAATACGCACCATTCAGCAGGCAGCTGGTGAGGCTTTCTCCTATATCAGGGAACTCACAGAACCAAGTCTCAGTTAAGGTTTCGTGTTCTAACAAAATTTCTAGGAAAGTAAGAGCACGCTGCTCTAGAGTATATGCTGGATATGCATAAAATATCTTATGCATGGGCACAGTTTTTAAAGAGAAAGCTGCTACAGGATTAGTCCACATTAAAGTCTTCTGTTGGATCGAGAGCATTCTTTCGTAATCAATCTCCTCATCCCCTCTTACCATGCTTTGGTTCACACTGCAGAGAAGTCTCAGTGTGCACAAACTGGACAAGGTGCTCTAAAGCGCTCCATCTGCCAACAGGCACTTTGGCCATGGGATCACCCTGGCACCAGTGCAAGATAAAGACCATCCCTGTGGAGCAGGGACACTGGATCACAGAGTCATAGACTGGTTTGGGTGGGAAGGGACCTTAAAGCCCATCCAATCCCACCCCCTGCCATGGGCAGGGACACCTCCCACCAGCCCAGGTTGCCCAAAGCCTCATCCAGCCTGGCCTTGAACCCCTCCAGGGATGGGGCATCCACAGCTTCTCTGGGAACCCTGGGCCACTGCCTCACCCCCCGCACAGGAAAACATTTCTTACTAATCTCCAGTCTAAATCTCCCCTCTTTCAGTTTAAAGCCGTTCCCCCTCGTCCTGTCCCTGCACCCCCTGATCCAGAGCCCCCCCATCTCTCCTGTAGCCCCCTTTCAGCACTGGAAGGTGCTGGAAGGTCTCCCCGGAGCCTTCTCTTCTCCAGGCTGCACACCCCCAACTCTCTCAGCCTGTCCTCGCACGGGA
>NW_010106954.1:34335-40126 GCF_000699245.1 Pterocles gutturalis | reverse complement strand
CTCCCTCGCCCTGCTGCTCACACTGCTGGGGATGCCCCCAGGACACGGGTGGCTTTTTGGGATCATCAACTGTTTCACTCAACAAATGCGTCCCAGTCAGACCACTCTCAATGCTAGCACAGACATAGCTGCAATGTCCACGGGCTACGCTATGTGAAAGCACTTTAACAGGAGTTTTTTCTGTTACAGCTTTTGCCAGCATGTGCTGCACCCTTAAGCTACTTTAACACATTAATCCATCCATAGACTATAAAGCCAGAAGGGACACTTCTAACTGCACCTTGTACAAACGCTAGTCATTGAATTTCATGCAGCAATTCCACTCTTTAGGCCATAAGTTATGGTTGAACTAGATTTTTTATGAAGAGATTTCAGCCAGAAGAAATGATTAGATCATACAACCTGACCCTCTGCATATCACAGACCATTACATTTCACTGAGTTCCCTCTGTACTAAGCTCAGTAAGTTGTGTTTGGCTAAAGCATATCACCCTCACAGCTGAACATGTGTATCTCATTTCATATTTAAGTTTCTGGCTTCAGCTTCCACCCCCTCATTCTCATTATACCACTCCTGCTAGAATAAAAAGCCTCTTCTGTACAATGCCTCTGCTCCCATACCTGTACACGGTCGGTGTGTCAGCACAGTCAGCTTTTCAAACCTAGGTTACGCTCTTCAAGGCAACGTTCACACTGGGTGCACTGGTACACCACATCATCAGCATGCTCCTAGAGCGGTCAAAGTTGTAACAGGAAAGTAGTGGTTTATGCTGATAGAGTAAAAATTAATCCCTCTCTTGTGCAAAACAAGAGACACAGGTATGAGTATGTGTTCGTTGTTATGACCGGGTCTACTCTGGGGACTCCTGTTAGCCACGCTGCCACAAACACCCAGCAGCTCCTTTTGACACTTTCAATTCCTGGAGCATTCAATATCGGCAGAAGTTCCTGAAGGAGATACAGGACAAATCTTTCATGACAGAGAACGTCACTCCTCAAACATTTAGGTTTTTTTATGCACCTTCTCTCAAGCTGTATTTGGAAAGAATGACTTATAATATATAGTTTACATTAGTTATAAATAACATATAACCACATATAGTTATATAAGGGCTTTTTAAGTGTTTGCTGCCCTTTTAATAAATGCACGTGACGTTAAACGGGAAAACCAGCATACAGCCCTTTTATTTCCTCCAATAACAGAACTATTACTTGTAGGACAGCAATTTTGAAAATGACCTAGTCTGTAGCTAGGATCAAAAAGATTAAATTAATAAAACAGATTAAAAATATCTCCCTAGCAAAGGGCCAAAAAGGCTGGTTCCTTCAGGCAATCTCACATAGTTGTGAAATGACAAAGACATTGCAGAAATTATTTTTCCAATCTTCTTTTTTTTGAGTCTTTTATTAACCACTCTGTTACTCTGTCTGCAAATAAGCTTACTGGCTTGTCATTAGCTACAGCTGTGAGTCCCTGTCTATTTTAAAATATTAACTTTTCTGATAAATTCTCTAATTTTCTTATCAAAAGGAAGTAATTCTGTAATGCACTTCAGTAGATAACTTCAGACAGTAAGTCTTTAAAGCCTTCTTCAGTGTTCAGTGACAACCTCCTTCAGTATCGTATGACCCTAGACAAAAGCTGAACATTAGATTGCAGCAGAACCAGTTCCTGCCAACATCTTCAATCCATCCAAACACCACGTTAATGGCAAACGACTTTTGCATGCTCTGCTACCTTCATAAAAACTGCATAATCATCAGTAACAGTCCTTAGAGCGTGTTTATCTCAAGCAGACAAAGAAAATCACGTTATACAACATTATCTACATATTTCAGCAAAACCAGATGGTCGCCCCCAGCTGCCTAGTACCAAGAAAATGAGGTATGCTTCTACCTTGCAGTCTATTAATTTGGAAACGCTGCCATGGTAACAGAGATGCAGTACAGTCCTAACCGTATTAATTACTTGGGGACTTCTTCTGAATTCCTTTTTCTCTGTAGTATGTGGCTGGCAGAGCTCATGGACAATCTCTCAAGAGCACGATCAGGGAAAAGAGGTCAAATCACTGTGCTCTCCATCTAGCTGTCAGGGCGAGCAGCCACGGAGGGTTTTTCCTGTAATGCCTCTTTTAAAAAAAGTCTTGCTAAAAGCATAAAATTGATCATGGATGTGTTCCTGAGCACACCAGAATCAAGAATTCAGTCTGATTAACTGAGAGGAAGTTACATAACCAAGTTTAAAAGAGGCACTGGGAGAAGGCAGTAGTAAAGGTCAGTTATTAAGGGAGATATTCACCACGAGATCCTGTAAAACTCATCTCTTTACTGTGACAAACCTCAGTAACTCAGAAGGAGTCACACATGAGAAACACTGAACTGGATGAGACCACGGGTCCACCTCCCATGGCATCTTCCCTTCAGCAGCCAGATGCGCTGAGAAAAGTAAAATGACCATAAGCTGATACAGGCTTCCTCCAATTGCTCTCCCAGCCAACTTCAGCTCGGGACAACTCTCAGCCCTTGATATCTGTTTATATAGTAACTTTCAAAAGGTCTCTATGGGAAGCAACGTGTAAGTTTTCTGCATCCACAACATGCTTCAGCAAGAAGTACCCTGGTCTCCTGCCCATGGGGAGAACCACCACCTCCGGTTTGTTTCTTCTGAAACTGCCTCCTGCTAGTTTTCATGGGGCAGCCCAGTTTTTTCACTGAATGAGACAGCGAATACACGTTGCTCCATCACCTTCTCACGGCACTCAGGATTCTGAGAGTCCATCATATTCATGTGATACCATCTGCCCATAGAAAAACACTTAAGAGCAACGAAACCCCTGGGATCAGAGTACTGAACTATATGAAACTTATTAGAGAATATTTAATAGGGCTGCAGAGGCATGGAAGGTGGCATCCCCTTTGAAAAGTATTTCAGCAGAACCTGGTAAGTACAAATTAGTAGAAAATACAAAAATAAATAAAAATAACAAATCACAGACAATTATGACCAGTAATATTCAGTGCTGATAAAGGTACTAGTAGTAGGTGTTAAAAAAAATTCATAAAATTTATAGAACAATGTGCACATGTTTAGCAGCTACAATTCTGGAAATTAATCTTAAAGAAATTTTGTGAAGAAACCTCCAAAAAATTTCAGTTCAACAATTCAATAGGGAAGAAACAGACAAATACATTTTGGGAATTACTATGAAAGGAGCTGAGAACAAAAGAGGAACCCCATTCTACCATAAATCCATAGTGTGCCCACATATAACATGCTGCACCTGTTTATTACCTTTTCATCCCAGATCCAAAAGAAACAGAAAACACATAGAAAAGACCAAGGTGATCAGACATAGGAGAGAACAGTAGCTATATTCAAGAAGAAATGACAAGGAAGATGATGGAGAGGTAAAATCATGAGTGGTACTGAGCAGGTAAACAAGGAATTACTGTTCACTGTTTCTCATAAAAAAAATGTAGAAAACAAGCTGATGAAATGACCAAATAATACTTCAAAAATAAAAGTACTCTCTCCTGCAACACAATTTAGTGGTAGAAGTCATTGCCACAGGACATTAAAGAGCAAAAGATATGAAAGGGGTAAAAAAGGGACTGCACATTAGAGGGTTTCTGTTAGCAGATACTAAATATGACTGTCCCCATGCTACTCTCACGTTACTCGTTAGTGTATGCTGAGAGAATGAATATACCAGAAGAAATACTGATACACAGTTCAGTGTGATGAACTGGATGATGTTCAGTATGATCCTGGATACCAGTCATCAGGTCCCTTTGCTGACTTGATAGGGATTTCACCTGAAATATGGCAGTGAATGAAAAAACCTGCTGCCTTTACCATATAGCTTTTAGTAACCTCACGGGAAGAGGCTACGTCTTATGTAGAAATAAAAGCAAGAATAATCCTGCTCATACCAAATAGATCATCCTCCCCCAGGGTAAAAAATAATAAAAAACCCATTCTTTCTCCAAGAATTTAGGACCAGAACAAGTATTGGATAGGAACAGCAAGTCACCCATCTCTTCTCCATAAAGCAAGCCACACCTCCTCTCCTAAAAACTTTCCACAAAAAAAAAAAAAAAAAACAAAACCAAGCTTATTTAATTTCAAAATGGAGTGACAATTGCTAGAGTCCATACAATTACTAAGCAATCAACAAGTTGATACTAACAACTAGTACTGCTACAACCTTTATCCAGTGATTGAAGCCAGGACACATGCAAATACTCTCACTATCTCACTTTCAAATTCATTTTTGCCGTGCCTCGCAGACTGGCTTGTGTTTGCTCCATCAGATTTCCCACTATTTCCCAGCACAGCCCTGTTCATACGTGTCCTGTTTGACATTCTCCCATCAGTTCCACATTTGGGAAAAATTCTAATTTGAAGTCACATTGCTTTCACCTTCTACCAATATTCTGCACCTTCTGGTTTCAATCATAAGCTGAGAAAAACCCGATTTCCCCAAGCACTCCTCCTCCCCAGGGCTTCAAACACACGCATGCCACAGAACAGTTAACAGTTAAATATTTTCTTGCCAATATTTTAAGAGTGCAGAAGGTTCCAAATTGCTGGTAAAATAAACAATGCCAGACTGTGAAAACTCCTGCCTGCCATATACTCTGATGTTAACAAGAGTTTCTTTATTACTGTAACCTTTCAGAAGCGAACAAAAATTATTTCTCTACCCTAGTTCTGCCCTCAAGTAAAAGGCAAAGGAGGAAAGCGAACCCTGAAAAAGCTGCATGGTAAGATACCGTGAGTTTTCCATCTTACTTCTGTACTTCATTCAGACTTGATGCTGCTGTGAATAAATAAACTTCCAGAAGATCCTAAAAGGGTGGACAAGGATTTTAAGAAGCCAGAAGTTTCCTTACACGCTGTTTCCTGAACAACACAGATTAAACCTACATATCGACCATCTTCCCTCTTGCAAGTACATAATAAAACAGGAAATTCAAAAGGGCAAATTCAGGATGCTCTCAATGAGACACATTATTTTCAGGATCCTCAGCACACAGCTCTGTCCTCTCGGGCTTCCATCACACAAGGTCTCTGCCATTTCCTTACTTCTCAAAAATGAAGTCTTCAAATAGCATCTACAAATTGCTAGCACTTTGGGCACGAACGAGACAAATGGCTGTACAGTGCAGGTGACACCCCCTGAAACCACTGGTCATTCACAGACCTACCTGCCTTTGGTCACCCACCAAACATACCTGGAGTTACGGAATCCATGCCCAAGCCACCAGTGTTGCTCATTTCACATAAACCAAGACTGTACTGAGCCCAGTCTCCATCCACAACACCCACACCACCAGCTGAACCTCCCGGTTTATGTACAGCCATCCTCGTGGCCACAAGGCCATCTGACTAACTTGCCAATCAACATGATGTATGTTTTGCTAGCAACAAACAGAGCTCTAAGATCCCATACGCCGGTATTCTGGTCACCTTTTGCACTATTTCCTGCCCTTTGAATATGGCAACAACAACATTCCAGTTCTTACAGAAGTGTAATGATAATTAACTAGCTAATATCAATAGAGATGTAGCCCTGAGGAAAAGAACTCGGGGGGGCTGGTTGACGAAAAGCTCAACATGAGCCAGCAATGTGTGCTTGCTGCCCTGGGCTGCATCAAAAGGAACATCAGCAGTAGGTCGGAGGAGGTGATTCTCCCCCTCTGCTCTGCTCTCGTGAGACCCCCCCTGGAGTGCTGTGTTCAGCTCTGGGGCCCCCAACATAAAAAAGACCTGGACCTGTTGGAGCGA
>NW_010106954.1:0-33961 GCF_000699245.1 Pterocles gutturalis | reverse complement strand
GCCACCCTGGGCTAGTGGGAGGGGTCCCTGCCCATGGCAGGGGGTGGCACTGGATGGGCTTTAAGGTCCCTTCCAACCCAAACCAGTCTGTGATTCCATAACTGCTGTGAATGATCAGACACAGAAGAGGAAGACACAACAACTGAGCACAGACAGGGAAGAGAAAGAATCTGGAATCTACTGAGATTCCCAAACCAGAATAGAAAACAGAAAAACACACAAGTTTGCCTAGATGTGTACAAAAGTATCATATGCTGTTGGTTATACTAAAGTAGCAAAAGAAATCAAAGAAGCAACCAAGCATGAAAGCGAGCACTGGAATTATTGAATGGGTTGCATTTGCAGTTCCTGATCATTCTCATTTGTCGTCCTGTGGGCTTTGTTAGCAAAAGGTGTCAAAGACAAGGGCTTCATAGAGCTGCCAGCTTTACAAATGGATAAAATAGGCCAGAAAAGTCTGAAAATGAAATAACAAAGTAAACTGAGTTCTAGCAGGAAAATACAAACATTTGCAACCCACTTACCTATCCAGGCTACAAGGCGCTGCAATATGCGCATTGTAAACATGAAGACATTGCGTCTGCAGCAGAATTTAAGACCAGCCTTTGAAGGAGTTCAGCAATTAAAGTGGGACAGAGCTGCTTGCAGAAGCTGATCCAGACTGCCAGCGCTGGCAGATAGCCAGCCCACTCCCCTGGTACATACTACAGGCTATCGAAGGGAAAAAAAAACACTGGTGGAGACAGGGTTGTAATGCCATAGTGAGCAACAAGCCAGAGAGATGATCCTTGCAGCAGTTTTCAGAAGACATATCAGTGATGTCCAGGTCAGAGAGGAAAAAAAGATGAGGTATGAGGATACTAGTGGAGGAAAGCACTGATGATGGTCAATATCCAACTGGGATTTAGGATGGGAAAGCAAGTGTTCAGATAAAGAAATAAAGGAATTGAAAAGAAAGATCAGGAGTTGAAAGAAGCAAAGTCATGAAGACACTTCAACATGCAACGGTGGGTTTGAAGCAAGCAGCCAAGAGGACAGATCCTGAGCTTCCACTTCGTGGACCTTTGCAACAGGAGGTTCTGGCTGAGCGTGTTGAATAAAGGCAGCATGTGCCTACTCAATCCATGAAGCAGCACGCCCAGGACGGAGAGCAGGCACAGCTGGCACCAAGGGCTGTAAAAGGATTAGGTGAACATGAAGGAACAGGAGGGAAGGGAGAGAGGTGGTGGTGCCAGTCTGACATACAGAAAGGGGTCCTGGTCAAGGAAACAAAAGAGAATTAACAAGACAGGTAAGAAAAGGTAGAGAGACAAACTAATATCTCTGCAAGATAAAAATTAGGCATACCTGCAAACAGCAATACCGTCAGAGTGCCATAGAGCAAAGCAACCAGTGGAGAAATAAACTGCCACTGCACCTGACAAAACGAAAGTGCCAAGGAAGGAAGGCAACCCAGAGAACAGGACCACGCTCTTCTAACGGGATAGCAAGAGAGAACAAGACTAATTACCACAGTTGTACAGATATAAGCTTGAGGAAGATCCTATTAGCCTGAATGCACTGGCTGTCACTGAGAAAATAATTTCTCTTGCATACTGTGCCCCTTTCTCTCCTGGAAATAATTATGGTAGTCCGTAAAGCTGCACTCACATTTTGTTCTCAGAAACAAAGCAATAAAACAAAGTTACTAATCCTCCCTCAAAATAAAGGTTAGAGATCCCAAGTACCGAAGAGACCTTACTTGTGCCACCTGTGCCCTGTGAAGACAAGTCCAGAATTTGTGCAAAAGGCAGCACTTCAGCCGCTCCTTAGTTTCACCAGAATGAGCATTTGGAAGCTGGATGTGTGCAGAAAACCAGCCAACCTCTTCTTGTCACCAGCAGCCACCAAACCCCACCTGGTACCTGCAACTAGAGCCTCCTGATAGAGGAGAACGGGAACAGCCAGAGATGCTGCAGAAGGTGGCAGTGGCGGCTGGTGAGCTGGGAGAGCCAACGCCAGCTGCGTACGGGTTTAATCAGAGCCACAACACACGGGTGCTGGGGAGTCTGCCAGAGACACAAAAAGAAGCTGTGCGAGGGGAAGGGAATGAGCAGCCCCCCAACCCCCTGCACCGCATCAGAACCTTAACTGAGCTTATGTTATTGTCTTTCAAGACAGGCAGGCAGCAAAAACATAAGGAAAAGTGAAGTTATTAATTCCTGAAGAGGAAGCAGAAAATATCAGTGACATTCTACCAGCAGCAAAAAGTACAAGCAACAATATGATTAAAATGTACTGGGAACAACACAGAGCCTCTCAATGGTTTGTTTGATTTCTCCGATTTAGAAGAGACACTGGTCTTGGCATTTTTCTGTATTTATGACAGCGCTTAGAAGTGCATTCTTGTTTTCACTGCAGCAGCTTAGAGTTGTTAATAAGGAATTACACCCACACCATGAGATACCTTGCTCCCAGGAGTCTCAAACGGCTTAGCCAAGCAGACCAGCTGATCTCAGCTGAGGAATTCTGAGGCAAACTCCAAAAGGACAGGAAGCTGACAATGTAAATGTCCAAAATATGCAGCATAACAACACGTTACTTAACCCTGCGCTGACCACAGGCAGATCACAAACTGGATCGTGAGTGATACACAAAGCACTGGCAGCAGCCAGGCAACGGTGACAACAGGCAACACCGCTGCTGCCCGTCCTGCTGAGCCTGGAGGCTGCGGCAGGTCCTGCAAGGATCACTGTCCTGTTTCCACCATCATCTCTACACTATCAAAATAAAAAGCACGCAGTTGTGGTGAGCAGTAATTTCATTGCTCAATGTTTGAGTTTTGGGAACTATGCTATGTTCTGGAGAGCCTGGGGAACATGGGGCAGCTCTTTCCACCTACAAGCACGGCATGGTAAAATCCATGTTGGCACGTGAGTCCCACGGGTGCAGAACGTGGGGAATAATGAGAACAGTATTTCTAGAGAAGGTGCTATAAGGCAGCTTCCAGTACTTCTTGCAGGCAACAGAGGGAGGCACAAAACTGACCAAGGACCCTACCTTACAGTAACAGGATCCAACACATCTGGAAAATTTAAATTGATTTTTTTTATGCCAGACTCTACAGAAAACTGGGGCAGGGCAGCTGAAAATAACCCAAGCATATATTATACCTTGATTTCAACACCAGGTATCCTTGGCATACCCCAAACATGCTTATATTTCAGACAGCCAGGTGTGTTAGTTCCACAGGCACTGGTTCTAGAACAACTACATCAAAAATAACCAGAGAAAGAGACCCCTATTTCAAAACTCCATGACCTGGTAAAGCTAAATTTGCATCACCACGCATACTGTATCACGGTCGAGATATTTTCAAGATAATGTTCCATACACATGCATTTTCCTGCATATTTAAGTTATTAAGATTTACAGAATCTGAATTTACTCTGGAACAGTACCTGATACTATTATTCATTTATGAAATGAAAAAATACTGGAAACTTGCTGTGAACATTTGATCAATTTGAGAAAAGCTCAAGGTTGATGAACTATTTCTTTTGTGATGTTCTTAAAACACTAAGTTCAGTTAAAACATATCATAAAATACGTGGTATCCTACTAAACAAAAAAAGCATATATATTATATTTTCTAAATAGTCTTTAAAATACATTTTTATCCTTAAAATATCCTAGCAAAGTTATTCATTTCAAAATATACATAGACCATTTCAAACTAAACCTTCTCCTCTTCAGCTTCATAGGATTTTTAAAACCTTTTTCAACTGTACTAAACACTATCCTCTATTTCATATCCCAATCCACCACCTTCTCTATATTTTGCTCCAATACCCTTCCTCCATCTCACCCCCCCCTCCATTGCTCTCCTTCTGCCCCAGCTCTGCCCTGTTCTCCCGTGATAACGTCATTTCTGTTCTGCACATCCTAAAATGACTCCAGGACATCCCATCAGATCTTAGAGACAGGTCTGAAAAGCACCCCGAGTATTCCAGCAGAGCAGCTTCCCACTGCAGGTGAACCCACTGCAACAGCTCGATTCGTACACAGATCAAGGGCTGGTTTCAAATTCTGTCACCCTGTCCTCTCATCTTCCAAAGCCATTCCAGAATCTGACTTGTCTCACTCTGTGATTTCCAAGCCTTTAGTCAGAAGTGGCAGACTTTTTGTTCTCCACAGGGAGAATAACTTCAACCGGACTGTATCAAGTTCAGGAAGTCCTGGAGCTATGGTTAAGGTGAAATGGCTCTTTTAGCCATCTGAAGTCTTCTCATTGTGAAAAGAGTATCAAAGACAGAAAATGGTGCTCAGGCTCCCAGAGCTACATTCTGCTCTAGTTACACTGATGTGAACCACGTTATTGATTCTGATGGCGTTACTTCAGATGTGCAGCGAGGTAACTGAGAGCAAATTATGGGTCGCTGCATATAAACAGCTCTCGGTAAAAGTATAACAAAGACTCTATTGTGCTACGCACAGCAGAGCCAATAAACGAACTCAAAAGACACCTAGATGTGTTCCTGGAGAAAAAGGGGGCAGGGGTCTAAGCGGTCTGGTGGGAAAACAGGAAAGTGAGGTTAAGATAAATTAACACAGGTTTGGCACGCTGGGCTTGACAGCCCCTCCTACTCTTATCTCTCTTGCAGCTTTTAGATCATGAATGGTTACAAAATGAATTGTTGTTTTGCACTGGGAAAAAAAGCCTTATTCATTTCAGAAGCAGCCACCATAACACAGAAGACTAACACTCTCAAAAAGAGCCCGCAACAATTTACAGTTCTTTGGATAAAGATCTGTAAGACCGCATGCAAACTGCACCCAGAAGTAGCAGTACAGAGTTCCTGGTGCAGGGGGAGCGGGGCAGGGAAGGGTGTTGGGGTTTTTGGTGTTTGGTTTTTTGGGTTTGTTTTTTGGGGGAAGGGTGAGAGTGGTTTGTTTTTATTTTTCTAACCTGATATTTATTGTCCAATCAACAGCTGAATCCCATTCCAGGGAGCATCTACAAGTCCTTCTGATCAACTCTGCAGCTTCATCTAAGAGTGTTAAAATAACCTTAAACTTCTAACAAGTGCTTTTATACACACACAGTTACTAAAACACAATATTCAGGTCGGTAAGGTTAATATTCAGGTTGCTAAAGAAGACATAGCAGCAATTTCTAAGCACTGCCTGAATTCCCCTAACCAAGTGAGCAGGCAGCTGCCAGCCTGCAACAGTCAGTATAAATCTCTGCACTGCAAGCCACAAGGTGGAGATCTCTGGCAAAGCAGGATCGAAAGGAAGTCTTTTACCCAGCCTAACGTTACTATTAACACTTTGAGCCATTGCATCAAGCCAATTTTTCTGTTTGTTTTTAAAGTTTGATAGAAATGTCACTAGTGGAAAAATTAAGTAAAGAGCACTGGTTAGCCACAGAACTGGACACACCTGGCTGCAAACCCACCAAAAGAAACTGACTTCATTAGTACTAGGGACAGCAGAGTAAAATTTATATCTGAAATATGCCTGCACCAGTAGAATTTGCTGAGGCCACAGGCTCTCTGTGTGTTTTTACAGCTGTGTCAAGTTTTGGTTTCTGACTCTTGCCGACATTCAGGAGTGCTGAAGGAGCTCAGGCTAACAGGTCCCAAAACTTTGTAGCTGAGATTTAGATCTCAGCAATTTTAACAACCAGGTTTTGAAATAATACAAACTCCATTTGGAGTTGGAGCTGATGTAAATTAGTAGTTAAATGCCTTACATTCTATCATTTTCAGCTCCAATGAACTTGGATATTTAAGAGCAGATGGCATATTTTAATAAAGCATCAATACCAATTCAGGAACACAGTATCCATTTTCTGCACCGAGTGTTGGAATTGTTGCTAGATATGGAAACGAGTCGAAGAACTGCAGCTTTGTCTGTCAACAAGTTAAACTAATTGCACCCAACTAGCAATTTCGTACAGGAGCTCTGTCACCTCTACCACAATACCGGAATGTACCAACCGGAGTGAAATCCCAACCTTTGATAGCCTGCATGACAGCAAAAGCAGGGAAAGGAATTTCCTAACCTCCTAGGAGCTATGCAGATTAGAACTTAGTGCCCTAAAAGTATTCAGTAAAGATTTTTTTCATTTAACTTCTGAGAAAGGCTCAGATTCTGATACCAGAAAGCATCAGAGGAACATTAATGTAACCTTCTTTTTATCTGCTATTCTTGATATATTTAACTATCTTCTTCTGGAGGTAGAATTCATACTGACTGCAGGACTAAATTACTTGAAAATAAACAGCTGTTGCACCTATTCCTCAAGCAGCTCACAAACCCTTTGTCATTACCTCAGCTTCATTTTAAAAGAACCATTAGGGACAAATACATCAACATTAACAAGTAGAACCTAACACCTAGGGTAACTGCCCTGCACTTATTTACCACTTAAAACGCCTTGCAATTGCTAAAGCTGAGATGTGAGAAAGAGTTCAAATCAGGGTACATCTGTGTTCAGGGGAGGAAAGGGTACATCTATGTGCAGAGGAGGAAGGTAAGTGAAGAATAAAAAACCATGGAAGAACCAAGAGCTGCCCATGCAGGGGCACGGTGAAGTGGCACGTGGAACCAGGATCACTAGCACTGAGGAAGGAAAATAAAACAACAAGGAGCAAGGCAACGGCTAACCTCTTCAGACATCAATGCACAAATGACTTTCATCTCACATCCAATAAATACTACCAGAAGAGACTTAAAAGTTCATTCACCTTGAGAAAGTAATGACTGAAAGATTAGGAATAATTAGAAGACAAAAGAAAAAAAATCAAATCACTAAGAGATTACAAAAGCCTTCACAAACACTGCAGGGAAGAGCACAGTCCTAATTTCCAAGTTTACCATCTAGAAGAGTTCACTGTGCTTTCTTACACACCCTTAGTGCCTGGTCTAGTTCGCCGTTACCTCAAGAGTTCATGTTCTCGCACAAGGAGTCTCATTAAAACCCACGGGTCTCTGTGCAGCTAAGCTATATTAAATACACACACAGACGTAACTGTTTTTGAGATCAAGCCTTTAAATGCGTACATACTTCATTTAAGCATCAGCTATTGCCACATAAAAGCTATGTTAACATTCGGTTACAGTCAGAAATATATTATAGGAATCACTGCAAACTAAGCACACTCATCATTACAAACAAAGATTGTGAATTTTAAATTCAAGGATAAACTGAAAAGATGCCTAACCTGCCGAGGCAGAGAATGAACGGCATTCAAACAACTTAAGATCTCCTTACAGTTGCATCATACAGCAACCGTATCATTACAATATGCATGTATTAACATTTGAGGCTCCAGATTGGATGAAAACATAAGGCCACTGGTGGGGTTTTTTTACACTTTAGGGAATTTTGGGGAGCAATGGAATAGTTTAGTTCGCAGAAATGGAATCTGTGTGCTTCCCTTTACAAAGAACTGACTGTAAGCACTATGTTTTCTTCCCTTAAAGTTTACTGAAAAAAAAAAACAAACCTCAATACAGGTCTAACTTACACCGTGCTTCACTTTTGAGTTCTGCATGCTTGTAAGGGTAGCAAACAGCCAGCTTTGCTTCTCTCTGCTGCTGCTTCACATCCTGCAAGGAAAACTACAAGATGGCATTTGAGGTTGGTTCATACAAGGCAAAATTAGGGTCAAAAGGAACAGAGAAATTATTTTCTGTTCCAAAGCAGCATTCTGTCTGTGCACAGATGGAATCAAAAGATCCTTGAAGAGATTTTGGAGGGCTTTGTGAGGTGGGGTGTTTGGCTGGTTTAGGTTTTTTTTTTGTGTGGTTTTTTTTTGCCTTAAGAACAGCCATAAATTTAGATCCAGAACAAAGATCTCAGCTGTGTCCAGTTCCTACAGAAAGCAGAATCCACCACTGATATGACATGCAAGGCATCGGATCAGGACAAAAAAGCTATTTCACTCAATCTTCTCCTCGGGTACGATCACCTCATTTGTCTGGGCAAACTCACACTGCCTTAAGGCACCTGACCAGGAAAGAAGAGATTCCCATATTGGATTTTATCTAGAGCCCATTAACGCAACAACAAATTCTAAAATGCCTGAATTCAGATTTAAGCCAAAAGAAGATTAAGACTATGAACTGTCTTTAAAAGCAAGCTGTAACACAGTAAAGCTACGAAATTCCCAACAACTCGGAAAAAAAGCCATTGCTGATGGAATAACTGAAGTTACACCAGAATCGACGCTTTCTAAACCACATACAAAATAAAAGATCAGAGCGAAACTTCTGGAATTACTAATGTGCTCACACACCAAATCCTAACCCACTGGTTAATTCCCTTGTTTGTCACCAATAGCAACACCCTAGCAGCTTCTCCCTGGGTTATCTGGCTGACAATTAAGACTTCACCATATGCCATCACTGTTATATGAAAACCGTCACTTTTCTAACAGTCTAAGTTGTTTTAATCACAGACAAACCTCTGTTAAAGCTCTGAACAATTCTTTTCTTTTGCCACAACACAGGAGATCTTCCCCAGCCCTATTCTCCCACTAGGAGTGCCCTGAACACCGGCATCCTCAACTGTGCCAGGTCCCCTCTCACCACCGTGATACTGGGGTTATGAAAACTATCTCCTCCTTCCACTGCTTCTGCACTGCCGTCTCTGAAGCCGATCACCAACACAAGGCTGGAGAAACACACTCACAGGCTTTAAGGCTAGAAAAGGCCACTACAACTAACAAGCATACCCTCCTCAGAATAGGCCAAAAAGATCCAACCTCGTTCTTCCTTCAAACTTGCAAATGAGCTATCCTTGGAGCTACTCTCTCCTTACAGCATTTATTTTGTGATAAAGACTAGGTATACTAAGAATCCAAAATGAAAAATGAACTAAAGACTAGTTATAGTCATGTACAGGAACTTCACATAAAAATTATGTCCCTTAACTTTCCTTTCACTCACCATCCTAGACACAGAGAGAACTCAAAGCTCTGCTGGAATTACTTACATTGCAGTTATACATTTGGCACCAGTCATGCTTCTCCCTACCTCAGCTGCTTATTCCTATCCACAAATCCCTGTTCTGTTCTAGCAGCATCCACTTCTGCAATCACATGGCAAAATACGTGGAAAATTAATTACTTTCAGACAAATCACCATCTTCATCCAGGCCATGGTGCAGTTTCAGAAACAAGGTCAGTGGCTCAACGCAACAGGCGGTACAGCTGCCGGAATGCCGGGTTAGGAGGAAGGGCTACAGAGAGCAGCTTAAGCTAATAAAGAAATAAACAAGCAGCGACAGGTTGATTCTTAGGCATTCTTCTAAGACATGCAAAGTTACAAAAGCACTGAAAGATGGGAATCATCAAGATCATCAACACCAAAGATGACTTACCCCCATCACCTTACCACGCTGTTCAACATCCTCCCACATGCAGTGAACTATATAGCGACACATGTACTTCCCGGTGCGACCCTCCTGCTTCATTCGTACCAGACACATCCTGCAAGAACATAAACACCACATTCAGAGTTTTTCTTCAAATGTAAAGAGTAAATTAAATACATTTCCGCTCACTTAAGATTCTCATTACCATATGTGGTTTTGTGATCAGGAAAAAAAACATATACAAGATTTTTTTTTTAAATAAACAAAAAAAATCACAAACTTCTACTCAACTCAAGAGCTGTATGTGCTGGATTTTGGTGAATCCAGCTACGGAAGAGTGTCAGTGGACTCTATTCTGTCTGACAGTACTGTAATCTGGTTAAACACTACAGCAACCTAAATTCCTCAGCCTTAAGAACATATCACCCTTTGGAGCAGGAGCAAATGTCTTGTCTAATCCTAGGCTACAAGCCAGCTGTAATTCAGCTTGGTACACTAAAGTGCTGTAAGAGTCCGAACTAGCCAAGCTGTGAAAGCTTAAGCAAGTTACAGACTTCACCCAAATTCACATTAGCAATGTCCTAAATTATTTCAACTACAGGGCTCTTTGGATACACATCCAACCACTTGGCAAAAACCCCTACACGCAGTACATGCTAAAACTCACAAGTTCGTAACGGCATCGTGGGATCTTAATGAGAATTCCAGGTTGAGTTGTTTTACCTTTTTTTAAGCATTAAAGCCACTTGGACTTTATTGCTGCTGTTCTGTCAGAACAACAATTTTATGCTGCCTCTTTTACAACATCTGTAAATAGCGTGGACTCAAATACAGGCTAATCCCTCACCAAGCTAAAAGACCAGTCCCATCACCAGTCCCACCTTCTCTACCTCGCTCTGCTCCTGTGTGAGGAGCCAGAAGTGCCTGTCCACGACTGAGCTACTGTAGACAAGGTGATGCTCAAACACTGGAGCTGAAAGAAGCCACTGCTTTGCAAAGAGACGTGCTCCAGGTGGGAAGCTGCTCGCAGGAAATTCTTCTCACAACTTATGTAAAAGCAACAGAGCAGAGCTGCTGGAGGCCACTCGGAAGCAGTCGCACACTAACAATAGTGAATGTGCCTGTACAAGAGTTAAGAGGTAAAAGTGATGACTTTTTTAATCTGTTCATGTCTTCAGTGGACATAAGATCTGTGCCTCGCTACCCGCAATAAAAGTATTGGTGATCTGTGAACGCCAGCTTGTCTGCTGAGCTGACCTGTTAAAGGACAGACGCCAGTCTTCAGGATGGATTTTATCCTGGCTGCTGATCAGGAAAGCAAAGATATTTTTAATGTGCAAAGGAAGCAAAACTGATTGCCAGTCATGAGTCAGAGACAAAACAAACTGAAGATAACAAAAACTGCATTACTACTATATTCTTTTTTCTGATTAGAACCATCCATTTAAGCCCCATAAAAGGGCCACGGAACTGAGACACCAAAATTGAAAGAAGAAAAGCCCACAGACCAGAATCCGATTTCTAGATGGAGAGCTTCTGCAAATGACACTGGCCACACAAGAGACAGGTTGGGCTCCAAGCCAAGCCAGGTGGAATGAGGTCAGAAGACTGGAGAGAGGGACCGAGGCATGACAGCAGACCAGTGACCAAAGGGTGGAGTGACTGAGAATCCGGGTAGAAGGCGGGTGGAGCAGGGGAAGGGCAGCAGTCAGCAAAGGGAACATTGGGATGACTGTGGCAATTTCTGTCTGAGGAAACAGAGCTGTGTAAGGATTCCCAAGGTTTATATTGTGGTAGTGACAACTCGGTACCTGTCCAACAGCACCGCTGTCCCAGCAAACCAATGCGATGAAGACACTATCAAGAAATTAATCCTCTTCTTGCTCATAGAAAGATGAGAAAGCTTTCTGCTAAACCAGTGATCCAGAACTCAGAGAACACCTGACAAGTTACTAGTCCTTCCACAAAACAAATACACAAAGAGCTTAAAACTTCTGTGTTTTACTTCCACCAGTTTCAAAACCTTTGTTCCTCTTGAGCAGTTACATAATTGAGCTGTATGAAAAGGTTAATTAGTAAGAGTTACTGTATCCCAAATCTTTACCCACCACAAGTCAAAGAGAAAGTTTAAAAGATTAATTTTGGGCTACGAAAGCATTTTTATACCTCTCTTGCTAAATACGCAAGCTCAGGGGGGAAAAAAAAAATAAGAGTGGCTTGGCACAAAAACCTCCTTCCAAGCATAAATACTGGTTCCTACCCAGTCTGCCTTCAGTGGTGGTGATGCACAAGGAGAGAGCAGTGCACAGACCAACAGCTAACAACTGGTCACTGATGAGCAGGACTGCAGTGGTGTGCAGAGCAAAACCTGCTACCCACAGAGCCTAAAAGGCAGCTCTGTGTTTGGATGCATAGTGCTGTCACAGAGCTGTTCTGCAGCACCACGAGTGAGATCATGGAATTTTGCAGTTTATTTGAAAATTTGGTAGTTTGTTACTGCACCTGCCGTCTGAGGTTTAAAAGACAGAGACTCTTTAAAGACTATAAACCTCGTAAGTAGATCAACACAGTGTGAAACATTTTATCGTTTCACTACAGTACCTGTTCTGTAGTTTAGTCAAATACTGACTCATCTTCGTCAAACCACAAAAACAAAATTATTCCAAACCATCTTTAGAAAGCTGTCTACCTGACTTTGGTTGGGTTGGATAACTTATGCTGTATTTAAGTTATGCAGAGAGATTACATTAAAAGAAAAATATATGAAAAGATGCCTGAAAAGGAACAGGAGCACCTATAACTCGACCCACCTGAGATGAGGAGCAGTTTCCCACAACAGCCTCAGCTCCAACTGCTTCTGTCCGTGTTCCCACAGTGCCAACAGACTGGCTTAAACACCAGAAGAGGCAGTGAACACCACCCTGCCGACTGCCGTGCGCTGGCTCAGTGCCGTGCTATCAAGGTGTGACACTTCTAAGGGCAAAGCTCACTCCGAGCTTCCCGCTGTCCCCTGCACCTGCTCATTCCTCAGTTTCTCCAGAGCAACTATTTCTGGGGCTGTGTTATACTTGTTCAGAGAAACTCCTCTGCCTTACCAGCACAAATCTGAACACCAGCCTTGGAAGGCTTTACTCTGTTTAACCCACCCCCCAATGGTCAGCAGCTTGGGGGACAGGAGCAGGAAGCTCCTGAATCGACTTTGTCATCAGACATATGTTGGGACATGCACTTCTATGAGTAACAGCAATGAGCAGAATCCTGAACTCTTCCTAATTAGGTTTCCATGTTATCCTATGCCCCGGGCTAGGAAGTTCACCGATGACTGTATTTGCAGCCTGGTACAGGTCTCTGCTGGGGCACAGGCAAACATAGAATCGAGCCTGGCTGTGCAGTCTTCCTCTCCCCTGGCGCCTTTGCTTAGGCCATGTAGCCCACTCCCTCACGGTAAGGCAGGATCAACTAAATGCCTAACACATTCCAGATAAGCCAGACTCCTCTCGTGTAATTTAACCGGCTTTCTCCCTGCTCCTTCTACCATGAAATGCAGAGAGTTCATTCCCTTTCTCCTGAAGCAGCAGGTTTCAAAATGGTCTGGTATCCTCAGTATTCTCCATGCCAATCTCAGAAATCTTTTCCTGCAGGAACTGTTTTCTACATACTTGGTGGTTCTTGCTCTCCTCTGGACTCTCTCTCAGACTGATCAACACTTCCTCAAGTGCAGGTTTCCTTATGAAACAGTGCTCAGATGAATTCTCGTGACAGATCTTTGAGTCTTTCAGAACAGGAATTGTAGCACCACTCTGCTGTGATCCTAAACACGCTAGAGATGTCACCACACTTGGTGTGGTGAAAACATGAAGGAAGCTCTATGCATCTACCCGATACATCCTGCACAGAGACATTTCTTAGTACACCCACCAAAGCCATAACTCTGGCAGTTTCATAACAGCTCTGGACACAGCCAATACTCCATTCCGCTTGCCACTGCATGGGAAAAGGCAAACCCAGCAGTGGAGATAACTGCTTGAGATTTTCTAAAAGGTCTGGACTTTTAAACACAAAGAATCCTCCTGACACCAAAGGTGTGAAGTTACAGAAACAGCCTATAAAAGCATGACATTCAGGAAAGAATACTGATAGGCTGGTTTTCTGAAGTATACTTTCAGCACAGCACTGGAAGGCACTGGTGTGTATCTAAAGGAACATTGTCTTGTTATCGAAGTTAGCAAAAGCAGAGGCTAAACACAAGAGCCTGAATGTCCCCCCCTCCTGACTGGAGGCACGTAGGAAAACTCTGTTCACAGACAAGAAGAAATAAGAGCCAGAGATTCAAACAGAGGACCCACCAGAACCTGTAACACAAGAACGTATGCTCTGACAAACAAATCTATGAAAGGTGAAATGCAAAACGCACAGAAACAGTGTTGACTAGAACATGATGGGCAACGACAACAAGAAGGAAGGAGGCAGGGTCTACCAAACTAGAAAAAATTCTCATCTTCTCCTGCTCCAGAAGACACTTTAAATCAGTTGAAACTAAAACTCTGAAGAAGAGGGAAGAAGTAAGTACACCAGCAAGTGACCTGGACTGCACTGCAAGGGGGAACAGGAACGCTTTAGCAGATGATGATCAGAACCTACGTGGTCAGGTCGTTGGCCACGAAATCAGGGAGGTCTAGCCTCTGAGGCAAGAGGTCCCGCAGGAAAGACAGAGGTACAGAGCCTTCAGAGGCGGGTAGGATGTCCTTGACCTTCCCAGAATGAGCAGAATCAACAAGGTTCTGCTCCCACTTTACTGAGGTCAAACTGATTAAAGAAAGAGAACCACAGAGAACACAGCAACA
Source organism: Pterocles gutturalis (assembly GCF_000699245.1). Lineage (NCBI taxonomy): Eukaryota > Metazoa > Chordata > Aves > Pterocliformes > Pteroclidae > Pterocles > Pterocles gutturalis. The sequence continues at coordinate 19,750 of NW_010106954.1, read as the reverse complement.
AACCGAACCGTGAAAGCAAAATTATGTCATGGCAGGATCCTGGTCACCGAGCTAATCACAAGCAAGGCCCACAGCATTTCCCAATGACCCAGACAGGGAGCAGGCCTATCATGGGCTTCTCTGTATCCTGGAATATCACGCTGGATCTCTCATTTGTGGGTGGAAATTCAGGCCAAGTGCTGCCTTCTCCAATGCAGCTTTGACCTTAGAATTTTTGTGGCAACTCTTGGCTTTCTCCAATGTAGCTTTGATCTTAGAATTCTTGTGTCTATCCCATACCAGTTTTGTTTCTGTTACAGTCCTCGTATTTATTTTTATGCTTGTCATGAAAGATTATGTATCTTGAATTTGATGCTGTGTATCACAGAGTACATTTTCCTGTCAATGCAAAATCAAGATAATGTGAAAAAAAAGTGTGTTCTTTGCAGATTCCTGTTACTCCTCTTTGTTTCTCCCCAGCTACTTACAAACAGTTTGGTTCTGAATATTTATTGCAGTAGTTTTCCAAACAGCAATATGAATGGTTAGCTTATCAATTAATTTTTAATGCCTTTTTTTCCAGAGAGAATGGTACGAAATAAATAAATTGCAAATCTCAAGGGTCTTTCTTACTTGATTGCACTGATTTCATTAACGGATTATAATTTCAGTGGTTCTGCTAATTCATTCATTTTTAGTGAAATGAGCTGCCCCATCTTTCACTACACTGAGGAGCCAGGAAATCAAGAGGAGGGAAGGGGGGAAAAAAGGAGGCAAGGAAATAAGGGGCCTACGCTTAAGTGTAGCTATTTCAGTACAAACTTCCTTTCAGCCTCTGGGCAGCTGAGCATAAGTCTATGGACTTCAGTTTCCTGAAAGATCTGGCACTTAACAAAAACTACTGTACTCTGTTGTGCATCCCTCTGACCTTTACAAGTATGTAATGCTAGATGAAAACCTGATTTTTTTGGCTACTATTTTCACAAATGAAAAAAGGAAAAAATTTAATGTTTAAGGTGTTAAATATTTTTAGATGTAGCCAAGCTGGCATTCACCAACCTGCATGTATGTTTCAGAGGTGCAAGAATAAATGCCAGTGCTATAATTTGTTAAATGCTTCTGACGGGCAGCAACTTCAATCACCACAAATTCTCCCAATTTAAACCACTTTTCCATAAATTTAAATTTTTCCTAAAACACCCAAGTAAGATTTTTCCACAGAGACTGAGCAAGGCTTTTAAAAAGCTCATGGCAAAGATCGTTCCACTACTGAGGAATTTAGATGTTAGCTTCTCTGTGGGACTTTTTGTTCTTTAGTAGAAAACTGCTAACATTCAGTAATTAGTAAATTGAATATAACCACTCTTATCAACAACCGTGGAGCCTACTTTTTCTCACACCAAGGTAAATATCACTCTGTTTCAGTTATATTACTATTTTACTTTTCACTTACCAGACGTGAAGCTGGGCTACTAGAAACCACGAATTCAAAGTATCAGGCATTTGGCACCCTTGATGGGAGGGGGAAAAGAAACACAAAAGCAAAACTAAATATTAATATGAATTTCATCATGTTTTGCACCTAACAGAACTTCACTACACTAAAATCTAAATACATTTTAGCAATTTAATTTCTGGCCCTATACATATCCGAAGAAAACATTGTTTACTTGTGCTTAAACTCTAGCACATGCACCCACAGGACACTGCAGATGACAAAAGATTTCATGTGTTTAGAACTCACTCAGATAACATTTATGGGGGGAAAAAAATTTCAAAATGCAGAATTGGACAAATGTGGCTTCTAGCTCAGGAAGTCGCCAAAGCAGCAGAGAATAACAGGGAAGTATCAATGGATACTTTGCTCTGTTCTTACACTGTTCCTTTAACACGTGCTGTCACCTCCTGCCAGGGACAGAATACTGTGGTAGCTGGTCTTTGCTCCCACTCACTGTTCTGATTTACTCCACGGCTGTACAACCCACAGTGTTCTGCGCGTACCTTGCCTCTAGCCATGCTACATTAGGATTAAAACCACCAACCAACCACAGAAACAATTTCTGTTTCCAGATTTAGCTCTACTCCAATAGCCCCCGGGTTTCCCAGAGATGGTTTGTCTGTATGCATGTCCTCACTAGGGATCTGCATGTGCTGTTGCAGGCTGGAGATTTAGGCTACGTGGCACAGAAACCATATTCCTCTTCCTTATGTTTGGAAAGCATGGACCTATGGGTTATGTGCACTTCAAGTCCTTCAGTTCCTGTCAAATTTAAACCTTCCTCCTAGGAAGTCACTTCTACATGTGGTTCCTGGAGAAGTTTTAAGAGGAGTACGTAATGAGAAAGGTCTGACACACTCACCTTGGCCTACCCAGCGCTTGGTCATGTCTTCTGGACTGTTCAAACCTAGCTGTAAGGAGGCTAGGGAGTATTCAGAAAGGGACTCGCCAGTCAGTTGTGCCCCAAGGAAGTCAACCTTATCTTTTCTGTGTTGAATATATTCCCTCCTGAGTCCTATATCTCTTGACTCTCAAGTATTACCAAGGAGGTTCACCTGGATCATGAAGCAATACTTTTCATGGTCTCCTCCTTTTTAAGGGCCAAATACGGTCAGGAAACCACCAGAAGAACCAAGGAAATCATCACTATCCCTCTCTCCTCAGAGAGACGACTCCATCAGTGTCTAGGAGGAGCCAGACTCCAGCGCCAGTGCCCATACATCACCTATGCCACTCTAAGACAGCATAAAGACACTAACAGTCTATGTTCGGAGATTAAACACCAGTTTTCCCTCGCCCTTCTCCCCTTTTGGCTTCTCATTCCTATTAGAAACAGGTCATGTGCCTAGAAACGACTACCTTGACCTAAAGGCATGCCAAGGCACCTCTAACCAGGGCTGGAGTACACAATGCCTGCATTAATCAAACCATTTCATTAAAAGAATGTTCTCCAGGCAAGATTCAGAGCAAAACACTTATTTCACCAGACAGAGGTTTCTAAAGTAGAAGTCACCATGTATCAGTCTCCCACCACAGAAATCACTCTTCAGTGGAAAGCTCACACCTCTACTACTGGAAATACAGAAAGTTTTTAAAGACCTATTCAGTACCCAGGAGGGAAGAATTTTTTCTCTAACTTTCCAAGTGCAGCACTTCTATTTTTATAATTCATTTTTTAAACTGGTCCTATATTAGGACTGTCTACATCGTAAATTTAAAGGAGGGATGGCTCCTTTAAAGCAAGAAGCTTGCTCTCAGATATCAGGTTTTAAAAATAATTCAATTCTAAAATTTGGGGTTTTGGAACACCTTATTCTGGGAAATTAACTGGGGAGAAAGATCCATCCTATAATCAAACAGCAAAATATTCCCTTCAGAATACAGTTAGATACAGAAAAAATGTGTGATAGCAAAGCTACCTATGAAATTACTGTGATTATTATCAGATGGGGAATAAATCTATTCTGCTCACGTCTGCATACAATATGATACTGTATAATACATGAATACTCCGGACTATGAGGACATAGTTCCTCCAGTCATATTCTGCACTTAAAATTCACCAGGTAAGAGATGCAAAACTTGAACGTGGACTTTCATGATAGATCATCTTTGACACTATCACAGTTTTAGGAAGGACACAACAGGATAGCATCCCCGCATCCTGCAAAAACCCAGGTGCACTAGGGCAGCGTTCCCCTGCGCAGTCAGCAGCAAGTGCCTACAAAGTACCTGATGGGCTAAAGGAGGCAGAAGAATCCAGAGTCCTGTAGGTAACCTCCAGCCCTTTCAAACTGCTTGGTAGCCCCACCAGGAGCCACCTGAAAGGCTGTTTTGATAGTGTCAGCTCTTTACTACTGCAGCTCATGACAGTGGAGCAATTAACAGTATTACCAATTCAAGATGAATTCAAGGTAACCCTACACTCCATCGGACAAACTTCAGCTCAGCTCTCAGTATCACCTACCTGACCCCAAAAGCTCTTCTGACCTTTCAAATATAAGGTTAGGCATGAAACACTCAGAGGTGGCTGCCTCCTTCATTTTGTTAGAACTACCAAAGTTCTGCAAGCTTTGTGCACAGAAAGCCTGGTACCAGTAATCTTGCTATTGCCTCTGCTACTTCTCTGTTCTCCTTTAGAGAAGAAACAGCTGAAGTCTTAAAGCAACTTCACTTTCCATATAAGCAGCACAGTACAGCCATTTGGGATGTAGGCTCTACAGCAGCATGCCCAAAGGTTTGTCCACGGATGATAACAAAACAGAGACAACAGAACGGCAGGTATAATAAAACTAACTCTAGCGTAATACTAGAGTCTCAATTAAAACACCTTTATACACTACAGCAGCCTCATGGCCTGCATATCCATGTTTTGGTGACTGCTGTTCTAAGGCATAACACAGAGGGAGGCAGCTCACACTGCATAACAGAGTCTCAGAAATGTCACCAGATACCAGCAGAAATGCACAAGGCATGAAGTGCTATCACTGCTCTAATCCTCAGCACCGCACTGCCCAGTCTTTACGCTCTATGCCACCTCTGTCAGAGAGCTACCTGACCAAATTCACACACCGATGCAAGTTCCACAAGGTCACACTGCAGTTGTTATTCGTCCCACAACACAACCACATCACAAAAACACGTCCAGAAACACCAGTGAAGGCTCTATGAAGAACTGGTTCTGGTCACACTGGGTTAATGAACCCATGAATGGTTTTACAGATGCGTGGCGGTACAGTTTCCGAGGCCAGCTCAGTAGGTTAACAACTCTCAAATGGCAGAGAAAAAGCTAATAAGCTCTCCAGAGACCAGAGCTGACTCCGCGCTGTTCACTTGGATATCTCAACCCCATGCAACCAGAGCCAGAAGCGCTGGCGGCAGCAAAGCACAAGCACACCACTAGGTCTAGACGGGGTCAGCTCTGGCTCAGGCAGCCCCCAGCGGGGTCCCAGGCAGCACCAGTACTGCCCTTGGGGTTCCTGAGCTGTGCAACTCATCCTGTGGGTGTGCAGCGTGCACAGCAGCACAGTCTCAGGCACACCTGCGCTTGCTGCATCACCAAGGGAAGGAGTTAAGAGTTAGTTGCTTCCTACTTGAAACATTCAAGGTCAGGTTGGATGGGGCTCTGGGCAACCTGATCTAGATGTCCTGCTTGCTGCAGGGGGGTTGGACTAGATGACCTCCACAGTCCCTTCCAACTCAAACTATTCTGTGATTCTATATACTGGTCCCCCCAGCTGCTCTTTTAGGAGTGAGCTGCAGTCCCGGCTTAAGCTGCTCATATTTATTTCAAAAAGAAGCAATCCAGAACAGAAAAAAACAGCTCCTGACCTAGTTTGACAAAGACACGGTGAACTGGAAGTTGGATATATTACATTATGTTCCCCTCTCTTAATCATATACTTCTTATCACCTCCTTTATGCCACAGCTGCTGTCCATCTGACCCCTCCATGTGCCACTTTAATTCCCTAACACCGCAAAACAGTGAGTCAGTAAAAAACTCGGCCGTTTCTGAACCTCAACAGTTCAGTGGAGGACGTAATTGTCCAGTCCAGAACACAAGAAGAGGAAGATGGAGAAGTGAGCCTTTTCCCTTTGGCCGCTACTTCAACACAGCTGCCCATGGAACCACAGCCTCAAGCTTCTTCATTGGCAAAACCAATCTACAAGGTTGACACAGTCTGTGTTTCAGGTGAACTACTTTTTAAACATGGATTTCAAGCTTGGTAAATTTTAGAGCCAATCCCCCAAACAGCTGCAGCTGTAAGTAGACAGAAGTAACAGAAACTTCTTATATCTGTTTTCACATGAAAGCAATGATTTCTCTGGAACCACAACCATAGACCCCAACACCGCAGGTGTTCTTGTAACACCAACGGGTGCGTCACACACTCTGTCCATTGCAGCAAAACAAACTATCTCACTCCTTACCTAACAACGGTCTCAAGTCAATGCAAACATAGGTTTCCCTGGGTGCAAATTCAGAGATGGACCAGCTAGTTGTACCACAGGGCAAAAAGACAAAAGAAGGAACAAGGACCTCCTGGAGAAAACAGCGAAAGATGAAGGAAAGGCTGCCTGCTGCTTGTGACACGCTTAAAGCGAGGGCGAGCTCTGGGAATTTTCTCTTTAAAATGGTAAGGCTATCAAGCATACAGCTGAAGCAATTTTACTCAATATTGAGCCTGAAAATCTGTGCCAGTGTCTTTTTCACAGACATGTTTTGAGATTCCTTTAAAGTTTAATCTAGGGCATTCTTCTATCTTTGTACAACTAACCTGTTAAGCAGAGAAAGTGAAACACCCGTTAAAAACAGCAAAGCCTCTATATGAGAGGCAAATACGACAAACAGAAGAGAACTTATCTGCGAAAGCCTGAGAGGGCACGCAGCTGGGGAGGGGTGTGTGCACACAAAAAATGAGGCTCTAATTTTTTTGATCACTAACGATGAATCCTACTGCTCACAGAGTTCTCTCGCTCTTGCAACCGCTGAAACCACATCACAGTTTTGGAAAACCTTCTGAAAACCATTGGAAAATCTTGCAGCAGCAACACCATGTACCAAACCACCCTCAATAAGCTCTGCACTAGACGACCACACAAAGATGTCCCTTCAGCTGATCTCTCAAGAGGTGTCAGCAGCAGCCCCAACCTGTGCTGGTGTGTTGTAAGGCCATAAGAAAACATTTGGCAGCTCAGGAATTCAGGTGACAGGACAAAACTAGGCAATGGGCTTACTACCAGCTAAATCACACCAACACAGGAAATTATTTACATATGAATAAAATATTATGGAAGTTCATCTAAGTCTCAAAAACATATCTTCCCCATTCACCAGCCAGATTTGATACTAATAAAAGCAGCAACAGATTTCTTTAGCTAATAGCTAAAAAACTGTGTGCAACATGGAAAAGCCATCCCAACTCAAGCCAATGACCCTGTATCATAAACAAAGTTGCGCATCAGTGGACAAGGATGGTTCTCATACCTGCACCCCAGTTATAATGAACCTTTTCACAACTGGTCATGGGACAGGGTGGGACACAGAGACCATCTGACCACAGGAAAAAGGGAAAAGGTATCTAGATTCTTAGTTTATCCCACCCCTGGTAATAAAAAAGGCAATATCCTTCAACGTCCAGGATATTCTGTGTTTTATCTATCCCACCCTTGTTCTGTACTGCAGCGGGCAAAAGGTAACAATCCCAGCCTCCGGAGTCTGCCCTTGAACCCTTGCCACTTCAGAGCTTAAGGGAATGCTGTAGTACAGTCAGCTTCTAGTTGACCACGCACTGTTAGGGTCTGACAAGTCTTTTTGCTGTCGTATTTACTGCTACTAATATATCTAACGAATTTTCATCAGAAGTTCTCTCACCAGGGCAGTAGTCCAAACACCATCAAGTCCATTACTTACTGTTAAAAAATTCCTCGTAGTCAGTTTTCTCCACACAGCATGTGTACATGCGCAAAGCTGCTACCTTAACTTTCTAAAGAAAAAGAAAAGACAATACTTGAAGCATTCATTCATGAGAGCTAGTGAACACTACCATTTTTGTTAAACAGACACACCACCATTTTCTGAAGACTTCTTTTGAGAATCACAACCATTTGATATTTTCAGGAGCACATTAAAGTATTATATCTCTCAGGAATGACACAAGTATAATCAGCCTTGACTTGAGGCAAAAAAAAGTGATTAAATTGCTTCCTGAATACCTTTCCAAATCTAGTTTAATGTAAGACTCACATTACAGAAAAATAAAGTTACTTTCCTTACAGAGACTCCAAAGATCCCACTTCACAATTCCTGGTTTCCTCCAATAACTTTAACTGATGTATACCACTCAAAAGTGTGTTGCATAATTTAAGTATTAAAGAAGTGACATACCAGATGTCCTAAAAATATATTTTTTCCTACAAAAACGAAAATTGACGTACTAAGCTTCACAAGTGAGAAAGTAACCCCAAATGATGAATGACATGAGGCATACTCAGGTGGTTTGGCACTTCTAATTTTGTTCCTGGCTTGCCATCGCACCAGAAACACCTTCAGTACATCATCTATAACAAAGACACATGTGCTGAAGCTTCAGAGAGCGCAATAACTGATAGCAAGGATCTTAAAGAGAAGAGCTGTCAGCCATTCCTGTTTACTAACACCAAAGGGAGAAAAATACAAACATTTGAAAACTCCAGAGCCCACTCCCCTACCTAAGCTGGGGAACAGCACTGGGTTTGGGTTGGTTTGCTTTGGGTTTGGTGGGGTTTTTTGTTTGTTTGGTGGGTTTTTTTTATTTTTAGTGACATACACTAGGAAGCATCTCAGTGCTCACTATACTACAGAGACGAGCACTATGCCCATCAAATGGCATTTCAAATTGCCAAAAGCAAAATAAAGAAATTGCAACTGATCTCCTGCTGTAGAAACACAGGAGGTATTATTTTTCTTATTCAATAACTTCAGGCTTCTGTCAAAAATCAAGTATACATCCAAACTTCTTTCAGGAAAATAGCTTACACTGCTTAGTGGAGTTCTGAAGGTTTCCTTTCTAAAGGAAACACTGCCTGGCCTGGGAGCAGAGCTCTCCCCAGCGAAAGCCACTGCCCCAGACCAGGCGTTACCAGACATTAAAAGCATTGTAAACAACAGTCCCTGCAATCCAGCCTTTAAATAAGGCAGGTAACACAGGAGAAACTGGTGAAATTTAATCATGGAAGTTTTAGGGTGTAGAAGAGGTGTGGGGGAAGGGAGAAGAAAATGGAAAAAAAAATAGAGAAATATTAAGAAATTTCCCTAAGATCTCATAGAGAGCACGGGCAAGGCCAAAAATGAACTCAGGTCTCTTGGGCCCTAACCACAAAATAACTCTCTCCAAACCCAAGTTCCCCAGCCAAAAGCAGGCAGTAAAGAGTAGCAATTAAGGAGAACTCTGAATCAACACTTAGAGCTAACAAGAACCTTTATTACAACAATATGTACACAAGCACATGGGAGAGAAACTATTCTCTCATGAGGTTTAGCACCACCTGATTAAAAGTAACTGATTTTAACTAAAATACCTAACCCCCCTAAGTGTCTTTTCCTTACATTTGCCTTCTGAGGAGCAAGTGTCAGTTATCTTTTCTTTGCATTTGCTTTCTGAGGAGCAACATGCAATCAGAAACAGTTTCAGATCAGTCTCAGAGGAGGTCCGCTCCACTTTGCAGATATTCAAAGCACCTGATAGGTTTTAATCCCCACACAGCTGGGCTCAGCCCTTCCTTCAAGCTGCCTTTTCCTCTCACTCCCTTATACTGTGTCCTAGTTCAGAGCAAAGAAATGATGAATTTCGTCTTTTTCCTTCTGCATAAGGAACTGAAGGAGTCTCTTGCAGAACTGCTCTGTAATTACTCAACGTTAACAACTGCTTTATGAAAGGACTATTTAAAAAACGTGAAAGAGGAGGACCTGTTTGTCACTCTGCCCTAGTCAGCTACTACTGAACGGGGACTCAAACAGCAATCATGTCTCCCTCCTGCTGTTTGGGAGACCTGTCACAGAAATACAGAACACTGAGAGGTTCAGAGAAGGGCAACAAAAATCAAAACATGAAGGAGCATCAATAACTGAAACAAGTTAGATGGAGTTTCCTCAGTCCAGAGAAAGACTAAGATATTATGGAATACAAGTCTACAAAATCACCGGTGGAAGAGAGAATGTGAACATGCACTCCAAGGAAAGAGCGCACCATTTTTTTTAAAGTACAAAATTAAAAGGCACCAACTGAAAACAACTGTACTCCTTGCTCCCAGTGGGTACTCAAGCTATGGAGCTCCCCGATACTGAATGCTGTGGATGCCATAAACTTAGAAGAGTTCAAAGTGCAGCTGGACAAATTTATCCAAGAAAAATCCAGCAATAGGTATTACAGGAAAACACCTAGTTTCATGCAGGAAGTCCTGGAACAGACAACCGTTGTAGGCTGGAGGAGCACACGAGACAAGGATAATAATTTGCTTTTCTTGTAACTAAATTATTTCTAGGCAACTGCAATTGGTCATTATTAGAGACAAGATGATGGTGTATGCAGGTGCTTCATTTAGCTAGTAAGGCTGTTATTGTGTTCTTTGGTGCACAAAGAGCAAAATACCACATCTGAAGAAATTCAAGAAGCCTTAAGACTCTACAAACCAAATACAATATCCCTACTCCTGTCAATGATAGATCAAGGGAGGTTCAAGCTACGGATTATTATTCCTCACGCCACAAAGCAGGAGTTTACATGGCTAATAATTAGAACTTTTCCATTAAGTACTGCTCCTATCATAAGAAAAAAAAGGTGGGGTTTTTTTGTTTGCTTTTTAGAACTTTGAAAGAACCAACAATGAAAAGAATTATTAAATGAATGCTTTACCCATCTACTATACTTCAGTGGTCCTGTGAAACCCAGTGCTTCTATGATCCTTGTGAAAGCACCCACTTTTTCTTCAGATGGCTGCAAGGAATCTTTTGAAGACAGATGCTGTAAAATTGAAACATCAGTATTTCAATCTTAACAATCAAATCTAACAAATAATTTCAGTTAGAAAAAGCTACAAGTTTAATAGAGAATTTTAGTTTTGTTCACTTTCTTTGTTCACCAAAACAAATACATATTTAGGTCTTCTCTGAAAAATATAACACTGCTTTTCTTATGTGACATTCTTCTGTTTATGAATGCAAACACTGCATAACCATTTTGATAAAATCATCCCATTGGAAGCTCAGACTCGGTTTGTACAGAAACCTGCTTCCCAAAATACAGCTCCCATTCTAGATTCCCATATTCTTTCTAGAAGTGTGCCTTTACTTGAGCTTAAATAATTTGCAGATAAAACAAGCAAACAAATCACAGAGTAAATAAAGCTACCCTTTCACTTCCCTCTCTTACTCTCACAGGCATATCATATTCTAGAGTCATTATATATTATATAAACCAATCAGCTCCATCTTAAAACTAATGAAGCCACATGAACCCCCTGTTCTTACTGAAAGGCTCCCCGAGATTGTTACTCCCCTTACAGTTAATCTAAATGGTACTCGCAGAAATTCTAGATCAGGGAAGTATTTAGTCCTCAGTGATTTGCAGTGTCTGCAAACGTGAAGACAAACGTTCCCTTCCAGGTTAACTACACACCTGAAACACCACCATTGGACTGATCAGAAATCTTTGTGGCATTTTGCCTCTAAGCGCCCTGGCAGTAGCAATCAGCCATCGGTAATCACCATTTGTACTCCAGGAAAAAATTTCTAATGAATTAAGTATGCAGTATAAACATTTTGTTATCAACAAAATACTCCACTTTTAACCCATCTGACCAAAATCTAACGCATGTGAATCTCCTGCCTATACTTGAGGAATACAGCTGAGAGCCATTATAATCTGAGAAAGTTCACTGACCAAAGAAATGTTAAATTGCTTGAAGTAGTTGGAATTTTACCCTAAACACGTGCTCCTAAGTCAAGCACATACTGACAAAATACATTTCTTAGTAGGGAAGCAATTAAGCAACACAAGGAGTGCCATACATGGCCAGAACAAACACTTAGACCAGGACGCCATCTCCAACAAGGACCAGCAGCAGATACTTGGACATGACACAAAAGCAGAGAAATATGGTGCGCACAGCCCGCAGCTCCCCAGGCTGTACCTGCCCAGCTTCTGACAGTCCTTCCTGCACTAGAAAATGTGGCCACACACTTTTGGCAGCTACAATGGGATGCACCTTCAGCACCCCCGTGTTGGACACTATTTAACCTCTATAACACAGTTTAGTTATGTAAAAAAAGAAAAAAAAAAATCTCTAATGCCTGTTTTAAATCCAACCTTGGCATTTCGTTGGATGCTCCCAATCTTCCTGTAAGAAGCCACAACAATTTCCCATTCCCTCATTCAGTATCTTTTGTGAATTTTACAGGCCAGTATCATACATATGCCCATCAGTTCTCCCTCCTTGGTTAGTTCTGAAGGGCCCTAAAATAGCCTCTTCCCACACAGAAGGCTCTTCACATTTCTGATCATTCTGGCTGTATTCTCTACAGCTTTCCTAGCACTATATTGTCATTGTTGAAATGGCGTAAATGATAAATAAATACAGATTAAAATATAGACACACATCCTGCTATACTTAATTAAAAACTAACTGTAAAGGTGACAAAAAATGTATCTTTGAGACATAATCAGTCCCTATGTACTTCCACACACAAGCTTCAGTGTACAAGATAAAACGCTTTGCACTTGTGTACTGTCCAGAGATGGTGATTAACGTCCCCACCGTGCCTAGTATTCAGGTCGATAGGAAGAAACATGCCCAGTGCCATTTTGGGATCTATCAGTCACCTAGTAAGACAGCGTAACACTGTCCAGGACCTCCTTTAACACTCACATCCTTGCTTTGAATGTTGGCCATTAAACCTCCTCACCAAGTCCCCTGTTACCATCCACAACAGAAGCGTCTGCAGAGGCCCTTTCCCATCCTCTGCCACCTGTGATGGACCCAGTGAGTCTACTGACATGTACGGGAATATTTAAACCAATTTTCTGTACTTTTTCTTCAAGATTATCCCACACAACACTCTTTTCCTCTACACTCAAAGTGACACCTAACCTTCCATCACAAGTTAACTCCCTCAGCCCCCCTCCAGCCCAGCAATGACAGGATCTGCTCCAGGCAGAACCTGCGGCCCAATAACCATGGCTGTACCAAACTCACTAAACCAACCTTCATCTCCTCCACAGGAATGAAAACCATACTAAACCCCCAGTGAATCCATGCAGATTAATTCTGGTACCTGCCTCTTATCTACAAACATATTATGAAGTCTCCCTCAGCATGGATTTTTCACTATGCTGAGGAAGTTAAGTTAAAAACCAAAATTAACTCACTTCAACTGTTGTTAGCTCATCACCAAAACAATGATTGATGGAAAACAGTCTTTTTCTAAGAAATGCCATGATTCTTGCTTCATTCTTCTGCAAGTCTGCCTGGACTAGCTCGGGAGATGGAGATGGGATTTAGGCAGTGAGTGTTTGGTTCAGCCTATGGACAGAGGTACGCAGTTCATCCTGCCAATGCCAGGACCGCCGCCAAATGCAATTAAACAGTCCTATAGGCATATATAAAATCACATCTAGAAAACATACAGAGAAAACTTCAAAAATACATTTTACAACTCACTCAGAACAAGCTCATCAAGTCCACCTCAGGCTGACTTTCCTGCTCAATACCCAAAATTCAGTGCTCAAAGCAAAGAATCCTCTTAATTTTGACACCAAATATAAAAATGAAACAACTGGAGCTCACCATTAATTCTAAACCACCTTCACACCAGGAGGGCATAATCAAGTTCCCAGTTCAAAGATGAGTAAGTACTTCTCTATTTAAAATAATGAGGTTGCAGTCCAAAAACCTACCTCAAACCTCACCTACAGTGTTGTAAACTGCTTCCTCTGCAGTCATAAACCCTGCCTGACTTCTCACACCAGGCTTACTATAACCAGGAAGCCTCCCGATTCCTCTTTCAACCTTTGTAGCCCTCCCCTAGCTCTTTCCCGTACATCAAAAGGAAGTCTCTGACCCCTGCCTTGAAGATCTTCATGCCACTCCTGACTTGTTAGATCTTGTCATCCATCTCTCTCCAGATCAGCTCTGCAAATGAAGCTTGTGCAGGTACAGAGGGGGGACGCAGGCTGGCATAGGGACTATGGGTACACACCATACTTGAGAGCCCGAATTCTGTTCTTAGCTCTGGCCATGGTAAATTGTGCAAGCCATTTTCTATGCTTTGAGCTCCTTGTTTGCAAAATGTTTAGTTTACCTCACCAGCTGTAAAACACTGAAAAATTGACTAAAAAAAGGAAAACCTCTAGTTAAGAGCTAAATACAAACTGCAGCCAGGGGGTTCTTCTACACATCTCCTTGTTTTCCTTCATTTTATCTATCCATGTCAAAATAATAAATTTTAAATACTTCTCAGTTTTTACCTCTAACTGTACACCAGCAAAATACACAATTAGGCAGATAGCAAACTGGGACTGTTGCTTTTACGCAAGTTTTACCCATCAATCCCTAACTTTCCATCTGTCCTCTCATTTCTCATGTACACATTCCATTTAGCCATTTTATTCACACGGTGTTAACAAAAGCAGGATCAGGATATTTATTAGCTAAGAGATGCTGACTCCCTTGGATTAAGTGATAAACTAATCTTATGGAGATGATTCATATTCCAGAAAACATCTATTCCAAGTCAGAAGACAATAAACGTAAGAGATGCAGAGACCACAAATTAACAAAATAGTACAGGTGAACAGTAAATAAATTATTACACAATAACCAGTCATCATTAGTAGACGGCATGACAATTTTCACTGTTTAGCAAATAGCAGAACTGTCATCACACATTATTCCCAAGCTAAAGAATTAGGAAACATCTTCTCACTTATAATAGGTATGGGCAACTCCTGTGCTGCCCTTTTCAAAGGTAAGAAGGGAACATCTGCCCCAATAACTACTCTCCTTAACTTAGTTTCTTTCCTCATTGGAAAGTAGCCCTCAGGCTTATATTGGGACCTTCAACCCAACTGTAACTGCACCTTCCTACGCCAGCACTTCCATCTTCCAGACAGGAGCGGAGAGCACTTCTCAAATCACCGCACCCGCTGTTCATGCCATACTAAAACATTTTATATAGATAAAAGTTGTATCATCTCCTACATGTTTTGAAAAGCATTTTGTTACCTGTATCTGTATAATCCCAAGCACAAAGCGCCCTCCGACAATAAAAACAAACCCTTCTTACCTTGCTGGTATTGTAAAACAATCTGTTTTGCTGCGTAACAGCCCCATTGGCTTGAATCAATCCACCACGGGATTTAGAGAGTCGGAACTGGCCAGCCTTGCGTCTCTAATAAAAATGAGAAAAGAAAAGAAAAAAATGAAGAGACCATCGACTACTAAAAACTTAACTTTACACCATTTAGTTTGCTTCCAAATCAATTACAGTTCAGTCTAATCCTGAAAAACTTTGTATCACAAAAAGCACAAATTTATTATCATAACTGTTACAAACAAAATGGTTCTCCACACTTTATGCTCCACACCGCACTTTTTCTAGTGTTCTGTAAACGTACTGATGCAATGGACTGGCAGAACATTCCATTCTCAAAAACCACAGGCTATCTGCTGTGATTTTCTCACACACTACTTCTGATTATAGGTTTTGCCTCTTAATAAAGAATAATTCTTTTTCCCAGCCTTGCAGAGAAACAGAGTTCATGCTATTTTTATCTACAATTTTATACTCCATTCAATTGTCTTTGTGGCCAGGACTTGAGCAAAACAAATTACAGGGTAAAGCTATCACTACAACCACTATAACTTTACAGCACATGATTTGTATTACACAGCTACTGCACAAGAAAGAAAACTAGCAAGTAGGAGCGAGTGGGATCTCCAGGTAAGAAGCTGCACACCGACCAGAACACCCATCACAGCCTCCCAGCACACTCACATTAGCAGTAACTTCTTCATGAATAAATTCAGACAAAGCAAACATGCTGGTTTGCTCAGAGTAGTCATCCCCAGAAGTCTACTGAAACTACTGGTGGCTCAGAGTAAGCCCAATTTTATCAATCAACTTCACAACTGCTCGTTTCCCTCTCTACTCCCAACATCGTAGGCTACTTGATATGGACTGGTGCTTTAATGGTATGGCTGTGTCACAAAGCACTGGCAATTTTCTCAAGACTGGAGGGTCTTATCTGAGAAAAGACAACCAAGCCAAAGAGCCTACAGGTAGGTTTCTAATTCTGTAAGTCATGGCTCCACGATACAAGTTGTAATATACAGGAGGACAACGAAGAGGCTTAATCTCCTCTCATTCCATTGTATGCAAGAAGATATACTCTAATTCTGTTCAGATAGCCTGCATCTATTCCCATTTTCTACACATTTTTCACCTCTTTATTATTAACTGCTACTACACAATTTTCTACTTAATTTGCTATGGATAGACACAATCTGACACTATGCATGCCGCTACAGAACTGGAAGCAAAAATGCAAAGCAGTGCTTTCCACAAAAAAAACCAAACAGTATTTAATGTTGTGCTGCGCTCGGTAAACATACCAGCAGTACCAGAAAGTCCAAGGCTACTGTACAGTGGAGACGTTCTATAAAACACAGTGCTGGAAATCACATGCAATTGTCACTAGCTTGTAATAGCTGCTTCGGAAAAATGACACCTACATTTGGACTTCTGCACTTAATCTACTCACGACAGATCATTTGGATCCATTAAAAGCCTGTGCAGCTGAAATGTCAGACAACTGTGTGATAAACGGTGGGAGCTCATCCTTTTAGCAGCACAAAGCTTTTAAGTTGCCTTGAATTTTTTTTTTTTTTTTAACACATTTGAACATACTCTCATATCCTACCTGGAAAATACCATAGAGCATCCGTCTGCACTGGCTCTGGGCTGCAGCTGTCTGTAACAATCCGCTGCATGCTGCTATCCACTGAGTTACTCCAGCCTGGCAGCTCTGGAACAGAGAGACTAGCAATGAAGAAAAGGACCCTAAGACTCAGAAACAGTTTAACTGTCCTCCTGCTTCCACAAGTTTTATTCCTGTATACAACAATCCTCAGATTAACGTCGCAATTTGCACTTGACAGAAGAATATTTTTTTATTTTTAAAAAAATCACGCTTTCCAATACAAGCTTGCAACCCAAGTTTGATGGCAGAAACAGATCAGTCAAAAGAAATGGTGGGCTGTCTACACCATAAAACCACACCACAATTTTTATCTATACAATAAATTCAAATGCTTAAGAAGCATTCTTCAAATGACTGAGTGATCTCTAAAAAGCCCTCATCCAACCCTCAGCTTTTCTGTATCTTTGCCTTACTTTACTCAGGCACAGCTAAGAATTTTAGTATTTCAAAAGCACATTTGTCCCAACAAATTTCAGTGAAGAGAATTATTCTCTGTAATGAAAACGTCAGGTAATATGGACAAGAGGCAGGGTTTTCTTTGCACCTTTCATTTTGTGCAATATTGAAGTTAGTACAATATTTGCCTCCTTCATACATGTTCGACATTAATACTGGAAAGAATGTAGATATTATCAGAATGGATATGCTTTGTTCTAACAAAAATAGCTTCATTTTCAATTGGCCACAAAGATGATTAAGAGATTGAAGCATCCAATGTATGAGGAGAGGTTTAGCTTTGAGGAAAGAAGACTCCAGGGAAATCTTATCAATTTGTATAAATATCTGATGGGGTGAGCAAACTCTTCCTAGCGGTGCCCAATGAAAGGACAACTATGAGACCAGCAGATCTGCCCCAGGATGAGGAGGAACAGACACAAAACCAACTTGGGTTCCTGCTCCCCATTCCCTGCACCCGCACAGTCACTGCTGTCCCTCCCCAACTCCTCACAGAGACGCACTTTTAACCCATTAAGGGAACTGATTTGGGGTTTTAAAAACTGAGGGTAGAGATGCACTACCACGATAAACGTCATTAGTGTTCACTACTACTACACCTTCCCACTTCTTCTGTAGCGAGACTAGTTTCTGCCCCTTCTCCGTAACATCACTACCCAAAAAGTAAAATGATGAAAATGATGCATTTCTATCCAAAAAGACATTTCAGCTGAGTACCACAAACTACTTCTTGAGATAATCCAGTGCTCTGACAAACTGTTTAACAAACACTTAAGTGAGAAAGAAAATTGACCATTTTTATAAATAATTACAGTTTACTACATGATTCCAAGGCATCTGACAGATTTTTTTTCAGGCTTTTTCTCTGATATAAGAAGGAAAACATGCCTAGGTTGCAATATGTCTTAGAGCTTGAATATACCAGTGCTTATAGTTGCTGAAAAGAACACCGCTGCAACAAAACTGGAGAGAGACATATGAGAACATAAAATAAGCACACGAACCCTTAAAAGGTGAGATGTGATAAGCAATCAAGTAATAAAGAAAAAGACAACAGCAGAAAGCAGCAGAGCAACAGAAAGGGAACACAATGAGCTGAGGAATCCTCCCTAAGCCAGCATGACTGTTTGCAGAACACAACCTTCTTTTCAAATTCCAAGTGCTACTTTTACTTCTCCATTTGTCTGAAAGAAAACGTGCCAAGCATGAACTGCACAGGATCACTCAGGAATAGCCTGCAGACAGTGCAGTGCAAGCACCTCCTGTGGCCAGCTGCCTTGTCAAGATACATGTGAAAGAATATCACTGTGGTCTTCTAAATCCGCCTGGCAACCACCAGGAAAGCCTTAGGTAGCAGACATTCAACAGGATCTCTTCTTAAGTAAAGAACAGCTTTATCATAATGGCAGTATTAAGTAGTAGAGCCGAAATTCTGGTCAACAATCATGACTGTATCATACACTGTGAGGTCCTGAGAAGGCTCAATGAAGATGTCCTTTCATATTTCTAGTACAAAGAAGAGACATGGTTTGAAGACTTATTTTCACACAATTAGGCAATTCTAATGCAGATGCTGGAAAATGCAAAGCTTGATCTGAAGCACATTGCTGCTGCCAGTAGTCCCCTGCCTCCCAACTGTGTACTCCCACCACTTACTACAGCTCAGGTGCTTCTCTGATTACAAAGTAATGCACACTTCAGGTCTCAGAAATGGCAAACTACTACATCTCCTCCCCTCAAAGAGCAAGTTTTCTGGCCAGGCTGAAAAGCTGAATCAGGTGGCTTTGCTATAGAAATACCAGGGGAAGCTGGGAGAGGAGGAGCTGCCCAGGGACAGGCAAGCCAAGGAGACAAGTCCTTCACCTGCAAGCAGGTTTTCATTGCAAACCACCCCCTGGGGACACAGCTGAACCCATCTGGGAACTCACTGCTTCTCTACCAGTCTCCCTGCTCCCCTCCTGCCCGGCTTCCCCTTCCTTTTTCGCTAGTGATTGCCTCCTTAATGCATTAAAACTGCAAGAAGCTATTTTTATGTTGCCATAGTTTTGCAGCTCCAACATTTGGAGCAGAAGGACCAAGAAAAATGTTGGAGGAGGCAATGGCAGGCAACGTGTGAAGACACGAGCAAGGAGAGCATCGGAATGGGAGGGGGAAGCAGGAACTCAAGCTCGCCGCCATCCACTTGCCCTCTGGCAGGTTTGCGCTCCGTTGCTTTCAGGCTGAGAACTGAAAGGACAGGGCTTACCATGCCTGTACAAACCACACCCTGAGACATCAGTTTCAAGAACCTAGTGGATTAATTCCATAAGAGGGGATAGCCCTCTGACTAAAGGTCTTTCAACCTCCATTTCCACCTACCAGCGCTGGCCATCCCTGGGCGTTGGGACAGACTATCAGACCCAGGCACAAGCTCCCCATATCTAGACAATATGTTAAAAAGCGGCACTCTGCTAACGGCTAATAGAAAAAAAGCAAAGCACAGGAATGCATGAGAAGGAAAAAAGGAGTTACACGACTAGTAATCCACTCTCACTCACAGGAACCCAATCTCTCCCGCTTAACACAGACACGGGGATATTTACACTATCCTGGCTATCCAACAGCTCTGAGGGGAGAAGGGAACCTCTAGGAACGGCCATCCCCCCCCAGGGCACACCCGCTGTGCCCAAGGCAAGAGCAGAGGTACCAGCCTGGAAAATACGTGTCTCAGGCCCCAACCGGGGGTACCCAAGCCTGGCATAACTCTTCTGAAAACTTAACCTCGACCCACTCCTTCACCAGAGACCACCGCCGGGGGAG
>NW_010106953.1:0-10442 GCF_000699245.1 Pterocles gutturalis | reverse complement strand
GCGTGGGCCGGGGCAGCGCCAACAAAAGAGGGCCTCGCCCCCGTGGTGGGTCCGAGCAGCCTGGCCGCAGCCACGGGGAGGGTGGCGTGAATTAGGTGCGTTACACCCACCCTCACAGCTCTTGAGAATGGGGTCTTCAGGATGGAAAAAAACCCAGCGTTTATGTTTGTGTTTAGGGATATTTTTTTTTTCTTTCTGTAAGTAGCATTTTATAGCAGTTGTTGTAAAAGAGGTCAGGGCCAAACGTGTGCAAGGTTCAGTTCTTTCAGCACAATTATCGAGCATTAGTCCTGCAATTCTCTAGGATACTTTAACTTTCCATGCTTACCGTGCTGTCGAGTTGCTGGTCGATTTTGTGTTTAAGTGGGACGCGTGGTTGGTTTTTTTTTTTTCCTTCCAAGCAGCTAAACTTCCCAGTCAGTTCTCCTAAATGCCGCTTTTTAAAATCTTAACTCTGATGCTGTCACATTTAACACACTGCAGTCTCGTGTTAGGAAAAATGTATTTTAAAATCTTGGAATTAGCCAGATGTTGTGAGCAAAATAATGCAGGACAGGCCACAAAGAACTTTACCTATTTTTAAAAGAAAATCTCTTTGTGTTTTAAAATGTGCAGAGTGGTAACACAGAGATATAGTTGTTTATACACAAAGAGTTTGTGTAAATGACATTTCAAAAGATAGTTTGATATGGTTGTCACATGACTCTCTATTACGTGACGTTTATTTAGCGATTTTACCATTAGATGCTTGTTTTAGACCTCTTTGGCTCAATAGGCTTCCTAATTGCTGAAGTTTGCTAAGGGGCTGCAGATTTTATTTTAAAAACGTAGGATTCATTTATATACCTAATGAAGGGTAAGAGATTTCACCATTTTTTTAATGTTTCTTGGATAACTGTCTGTTTTTTAAACCTCTTCTCTGTGTTCTTCCACTGTGCGGAAAAAGAAGAAACAGCTTTGCAGTGAAAGAGCTGTAGTACTATTCCACTTACAAATTGGTGGAGAAATAATTTGTTGAATAATTTAAAAATGAACTAGTTAATCATATAAAAAGTAATACATGTAGTTTTGGATGCCTTTCTAGAGACAGAGGCATTATAGCTGCTTGATTTTAAAGGGAATGTTAGAAGTGGAGTGAAAATCTTTTTCCTTGGGGCATTTATAGAAATATACTTTAAAGGAATGCTTTTAAATGTTGTGGAATATATATGTTGCTTTCTAATTGTGGCTGTGCTAGCCAAGAGAAATCCACTGGCTTTTATAGTTGGTGGTTCAGCTTGACTCTGGCCTGTTAGGTTATAGAAGATTTCTTCCACTTAGGACAAAGACTCTCATTTCTGAAAGCCAACTTTTAAGAGCCTACTTTTTCATTCATTACTCTTCAGCTCATTTATAAAGTTGGTATAGACTGGAGTGTAAAAATGTGGGGAAATAGGAAATGCAGGAGTAATTTTTTTTTTTCTTTTCTGTAGCTGGTGTTCTTTAAACAGTCTCAGTCTCTTTGGTTTTAGGCTATTCATAATAAAAGTTTATTCATTACTCCTTATTGATACTAAAAGCAAGAAGAAAATTATTCTTGTCTGAATACTTACCTAGGTTCTATAATACTCAATACTAAATCAGTTAAGGCAGATTTTTTTAATAAGATAATGGTGCTGTTTAAAATTGATTTAATTTTTTTTCCCTCCTGGAAATGCTCTCCAGATAAATCAACATAGTTAATTTCCAGATATTTTTTCCTCTGTTCTTTTTTAAGTTTGATCTTTAAGAACCCGTGTGACCAAGTGATCTTTTTCTGAATGCAAATCGTGCCGTTTTTAGTATTTCTGGAAGTCTGTATCTTTGCAGTGATCGCTGTGGTGGTAGTAATTTTTTCACTTGAGTTGTGAAATCCAGCTGTAGACATTCGTGGAAAGGCTTCCTTTTGATATACTGGCAAATCAGTATAAAACTTCTCTTCAAGTAAATATTAATAAAGGCTCTTTTAGTATTGTTCCTAATGTTTGATAAAAAGGAAACTATTGAAAGTCATAGTGGAATTACATCTAAGCCTTCAGTTGTCAGTTTTTTAGTTTATTCTTATTTTTCAGGATTTAAAAAGTGCTGATATTTATTGAATGTGAACTCAATTTCGGAAAAAAAAGTAGTTTACTGGAAACTAGAGACTGTTTTAGTTTTGATTTTTTTTTCTTTTAATTTTATAAAGTGTATCTGAAGGTTTTGAAAGCAAAGATGGATGCTAGCAGTTCTTTTTTTCATCTCATTTTGGGCCTTACTATGTAAATGCTGAAATTCCTTCCTACTTGTCAAGTGGCTTTTTGGTGTAATAATACCTGTTTCTGAACTTAATCCCTGCGAGCAGAGCAACAAGGTCTGAACTAACTGGTGCTGTGATGAGACTGATGACCTTCGGTAACAAGTTTTATAATCATAGTGTTTGCTACAATTATTTTTCCAGTGACTTCCCTGAGAAATAGAGGAATATTATAGTGCGGTAGGTGTTTTTAGCTTTCTCTCTACATTTCTGAGTGAAAAAGTGTTTTAAACTAAGCATCTGTAGTGCAGGCAGAAGATCAGTTGTTCTCATGAGAAATTTTGCATTATGACTCTCTTATCCTAACCTGAATGTACGTAATTCAAAAGGCAATTACAGTAACTATCATAAACTAGTGAAGGTCACTAAAAAGATAAATGGTGTCTTAATGGTTGTGTTTAATAGGGATTTAAAAGTTTCAGTACTGATCACGATGTTGTTAGCATCAGTCCGACGTGTTAGAGCCCAATTTTGCTTTGCCTGACTAACCTAGTGCTTTCTACAATGTTTCGTCAGTTATCTAACCAGTCTGTTTTGAAACCTGTCTGTAGTAACGCACAAGTGCTCAGATGTTCAGGAGAGGGAGGTTTTATAAAGGGAAAAAAAGGCTAATATCGCTTTAAAAAACATATGAAGCCTGGGAGAGAGTTTAGAGCAAGCAAGAGCACTATAGTGTTGACAGCTTTATATCCCTGTTGGGTAACATTCACTTACTAGAATTGGCGTCTCCTCTCAGTTAGTAATTCACTCCATAAGGATAAAAAAAAAAAAGGATGATTAATGGCTAGAAAACTTATATTTACAAAATTATTGATTGCAATTCATGAACCTGTTTGTGTATGAGTAGATGTGCATAGATGTATGTACGCGTTGATTTTGAAGAGTGTAGAAAATAAGTATCCAAAGCCTCTGAATGTAACTTAAGATACCAGTGTGCAGAATGAAGCAGTATGCAGAATGAACTGTTTTGAAGTTTGGTTTTGCTGAAATAGAAACACAGAACCAAAATATAGCCAAGACAGATGTTCAGATTTGGAGCAGGAAATGATTGAAAACAATTTGCTGGTTAGATTAGTTTGACACAGCCCGATAGTAATACGTTCTTATTCATGTAACTGTTAAAATGTGTGATTTAATTTACAGAATATTAATATTAGTGACGGAGAAAACTTTCAGACAATTCAAACTAAATTGTATGATTGGGATGTTAATCTGTAGCTGTGGTTAACATGCTCGTACAAAGTTGGATGTACTAGAA
Organism: Pterocles gutturalis; assembly: GCF_000699245.1. Lineage (NCBI taxonomy): Eukaryota > Metazoa > Chordata > Aves > Pterocliformes > Pteroclidae > Pterocles > Pterocles gutturalis. The sequence goes on along the minus strand of NW_010106953.1, from coordinate 6,870 downwards.
ATGTGGATGCAGTGGGTCTTTGGAGCGCTGCTGCTAATTGCTGTAAGCTCCAAAAATTTCTGCTGTTATCACAATCTTGTCCACTTAGGTGTAGTTAGAAATCTCTTTTAATATATCTCTGGGGTGACAGAAATGCCGACTGAGGATGGTTAAAGAGCTGTTTGTCAAAATCTGTTATAAATATTTCGGCAAAAATGTTGTAGGGTTTGTACTATCTTTTATATATTTCTACAAGGATTTAAAGTACTTTCCTGGAGAGAAAATCCACTTCTGTGCAGACGGAAGAGTACAGCTTGATCAAATTTGCTCCTCTGTTCTAAACGGTTAGTTAACATTAAACTCTAAATGGCATCCTGAACGGAGTAAGGAAGCATGTTTCGCTTGTCCTTACGAATTGAGTAAAGTGAAAGGTTAAGTTTTAGATAGATAGTCTTCCTGCTAGGTCCTAGATGAAAAAATATCTTTCTGCTGCCTGAAAGAAGTATGTAGCTATTTGAAAGAATTAAGCGCATCGAGATACGGAACCACAAAGGCTGCAAATCCTTGTTAATTCAGAAACCAGCAATATGTGGATATATTTTATGTTTTATCTGTTGCAGAATAGCTGGAAAATGTTGCCTTGTACTTGGATATAATTCATTAAGGATTATGAGGAAATGTAAATTATTGGATTTTATGTGTTTCTGATCCATAGTAAGGAAGAGACCTTGTAATCTAACAGGAACAGTAAGGAAGGCAAAACAGTGATTTCTTCTCCATGACTGATGGTTAAAAATGAGTTACTGGACTTTTTGCTGATTTCCACCCCCAACCCCCTTTTCCAATCAGATTATATCGTGTAAATAGAATAAACACAGCAGTCACTCCTGGAGGGTCATGGAGTGCATCAGCTGGATTTTTGCTGAGGTAGAAAAATACTCTTTCTTTATGTGTTCTCAGTACTTGGTCTGCTATTAAAATAAAGACACGGTTAAAATATATGTGCAATTGCACATACGCATTAAACAGAATATAGGGTATCCACCCATTCGGTGACCTAGGCATAATTTGATGTTCGGAGTAATTTTGGAACTCTAAGTTGCATCTGCAGAAAGCCACAGACAATTTTGATTTAAAGATTTAAGATTAGCTGCAGTAAGAATTTATTTTTTTCCCGTAGCCGTTCTGTGTTTTGAGTCATCTCCCTGCTTCCTCCTCACCCCATACCCATGGCCACGTTAGTTAACTAGATGTTGTTATTCTCATCATGAACCAAAGGAAAGAAAGAGAAACCAACATCTTTGAAAAAGTCAATGTCAGTTCTTCCCCCTCCTTTGTAAATTGGGTCCTGCCTTTTCTTAGTTTCGCTGGGATAGAACAGAGTAGATTTACTGTCAAGTATTTATAGGGAGTTTGTTTGAAAACTCCTGTTGAGGTGATTCTGTCCGTGACTCCTCAGAATTGTTTTTATGCCTGAAGAAGATGGAAACATTATATTAAAAACTATAAAGATGCCAGTGAGGAAATGTATTTTCAAGACATTAAATAGCAACGTATTTCTTACTCGGAATTTAGATGAAAGATTTGGACATCGAAGGAAGAAAAACAGTATTAAACGTCTGTTATTATGAATAAACACTTAAAGATGAGGTTTAAGGTTTCCTTTCCTTTCTGAAATACTTAATTTTTGGGAGTCTTTGTATTCTATTTAAATTCTTCTACTACACTGAATATTTTATCTAGATTTAAAAGTAGAAAAAACTGGCATAATGTAATCAGGTCATAATTTCTACAGACAGCTACGTCATATTTAAAATTTCTCATTTGTAGCATAGAATTTCAGATGGTATCAGTTACTTTAGAATACCTTTAAAAGTGTTTTACTTTAATCCTGTTCATGGAGATGCTAGTCTGAATATTTATTTTTGTGGTTACTTTCCATTATTGCTGTTCTCCTTAAAGCTGTCTGTGTGAGAGGGAGAGGAAAAGGGCCACAGCGCTGACTTGGAGCTTAAGTGAAATACTTGAACCAGTTAGATTTTTGTCACTCGCGTTGACACACAAGATGGTAATACAATATGGCATCTGTGATGTTGCGGAATGAAGACAGTTTTACTGCAGTCATGTATTTATATTCGCCAAACAGCTGTGTGACCTGTTTAGGAAAATTCTTATTTTTGTGATTGAGCAGTCCCCAACCTGCTTTTAAATCTTATTTTTAAACTTTTCAAAATAACTGAAAAACTGTAAAACTTGGAAGATTTTATTTCGAATCCCAAATTGCAAGGCATAGATAAGTTAGGCCTTTAATTACCATCCCTCATCATAATTTAGTTAAATTAGTAACTACTGCTGTGTTTTAGGATTAAAGGCCCAGTTTTTCAAGGTATAAAGTATTACCAAGTCCCTTTGAATTGATACGAGGGGGTTTGTTCAAGATAACTTGTGCCTGATTCAGACTCTGTAACTACCGAACAAGCGTGCTCTCCTTTTGAAGCTCGAAGTGGTTTTGAAACCAGCCCGCTGTGTTGAACGAGGAACCGATGCCCTTTCTAGCTTTGAAAAAATTGTCTTGTGGAAATTGGTTCCTCCTCTATGAAATGTCCCGGGTCAGATACTTTGGTCCCCATGATGAGGTGTGTCACTAACACAGATGGAAGAAATAGTGACAGCAGACAAAAGGCTGCTGAGTATTTGATGGCCTTTGAGAAATGTTTTCTAGCCTCTAGCCATACTTAAAAAAAATATGCCCTCCAACAAGCTTCGTACTTGTTGCAGAGTGCTCATCAGCCACATCTCTGCTGTGGGGCTACATACAAATGAGTTTACGTTGATTAGTGGTATGAAATACAGAAAATACATTTAGCCGTTTAATTTCGGGGGAATTGTGAGCCCCCTCTAGGTGAGATTCTTGTGGCCATTCACAAAGTGTTGACTGCTTTAATGTGTGATATGTTCTTAGCCAGCAAGTCATGGTGTCCACATTGTCGCAGTTCTCTAGTTAGGATTTTTTTTTTCAGAGTTCCTGCGCTTCATACAAAAGCACGTATTGTAGCTGTTGTGTGTAATTTGTCCTCATCTTCATTTGCGTTGATCTAAATAATAGTAAGGGAAAAATATTTAATTTCATATTTCCAAATTTATTTCCTTTATTTTAGAGAAATTTTTTAAAAAATAAACTAGTATTTTAAGTTCTTTTTTCTTTTTAAATACCTGTACTGCCTCTACTGATATCCCCTGAAGATTTACAAATATCCCAAGATGTCAGCATTTGTCTATTAGCAATTTAAGGCTGCTGACATGGTGAAACTTTTACAGACAATGTTTGAAAGGTTTTTTTTTGTTTTGTTTTTTGTTTTTGTTTTTTTTTTTAAAGAGTAGTTCTTATTCTGATTTCCAAAGATGTGAACATTGATGTTGCTAATATCTGAGGACTTAAATAAAATCTCCTTCCAGGAGGCATTTTGACTTGGAATAAGACTACACAAATAATTTACAGGATTGCTTAGAAGATGGAGTGTGATCCTTACATTGCCAGTGTCCTAAGCTGGCTGCTAGGGCAGAGATCTCACATCTGAACTCAAGATATGTTTTGAATTCCTGGCAAATGCTGAATGGTTATTGGTGTTACATGGAGCGATGTTAGAAAGAAGAGAGGATTGTCATTTATTTGCATGAAGGGAACAAAAAGAAGAAAAGAGACAGGTAGCTGTAGATAAACGTTTAAGCGTATGACTTGTTTTCTACATAGAAAATTACCTGGCTAATAGTAAAAATTGTCAGTCATTTTGCTCTGACTGATGACCTTGTATCAGGCAGACATGCAATATTAAACGGTCTGAGCACAACTGTACCTTGTTAGTAGCAATGTCAACAAGGTAAAAAAGCTCAGAAAAAGATTAATAAAAATAACTTGTCAGACTATATTTTATATGAAGCTGAGACATCTCTTGAGATAACCATATGCCCACTGCATTTTCAGAGTGCAGTAGAAATGTCTCCCACTTAAATATGCTCCCTCCTTAGTTGTTCCCCAAAGACACATGCTGAGATGAAAAGACACTCTATTGACAGCAAACCTTTTCAGAAGTACTAAATCTGGCAAGAGATGTCAGGAGGGGAGTTTCTTGTGTCAAAACCCCTGATTTTTATGTTGCTGCATGCGGCCACAAGGTTACTTTTTCTCTTTCTCTCTCAGATGTTCTGTTTCTATTTGTATGATGTTGAGAAGTGGCTGGATTAGTCTGTCTTTACTTGTGTATCACTGGCACTTCACTCTCTAGAAGTTGCTGACTTTGTCTGCATTTGAACGGAAACTTCACGTAAGTGAAGAAACTCACATAGTAGTATTTACCATCATGGTAATCTAAACTCACTGTGTTTTGTCATAAATTTAGCTGACAGGGATATATTGGAAATGAAGCATGTCATTTTCAAAACTATAACCAGACTATTTTTTGAGAGTAATACAAATTCATATTTTGAGCATATTTTGGTTTATATGCATTTCCATTATTTATATATTAAATTTAGATGTGCACAATTTCCAGCCTTATTATTTTGAATGGTTATTAAGAAATGTAGTTATAAATTATGAGTTATACAACACTTTGGAATAAAAGGTGATTTTCATAATGTCTTTTCCCAACTTACAAATAACTTTTTTGCCATAATACAAACATGCTAGCAGAGCAACATGATAGATGTCTCTTTAAGTATCGTAGTAAAATAAAATGACTTGTTTTCTGAGGCTGTGGATAGTTTATGTTGTTTTGGACCCATTTCCCAAGCAGTGATCGAAAACAGATTACAATAACAATTATACAGTCAGAAGATGCAATATCCATTTCTGTTTTAATTGAGTGAAAGAATAATAAAAACATCATTAAGAAGAATGAGGTGGACCTGTCATACACTCTACCAATTTTTAGACTTGGAGAAAATGCAGAGTAACAGAAGTATGGGTGCTTTTTTTTTTATTTTTCCCTTTTTTTTAAAGTCAAGTTTGTTGCTCAAGCTACAAGCCTGGATGGTAGACTTCATATGGGCTGCTATGAGCAAGTATGCAGTAAGTAGGCATCCTGATTGACAGTAGAACTCATGCCAGGCATTATCTGAGTGTCTGGGTTTGGCATAATAATGAATGTAATGTTTCTGTCATCGTTTTGAGCTGTCCTGATTATGTTAATATGATCACAGTGTCATACTGACCTACCAAATAGATGAGCTCAGAGAATGCTGTGAACAGGTAGAAAGTAGTAAACAAGACTTATTTCTCCTTCAAAATAAAAAGCTGTGCTACTTTATGGTGTTTTTCCAGTTTTGCCTCGCCAAATCTGTGGACATGCCTGTCAGTAAGAGTGCTCAGTCTCTTAAGCCATTGCTGTCTGGTACTGACTCTTCTGTGACCCTTTAGCTACCTCACCATCTTAGTCTTCTGATTAAAACCCCGTATACGGAAAGGCACCATGTGGGCAGCACTGGAGCTGTGTTCCTCTTGACAAGGGCCCTAACTGTAGTTGAAGGCCTGTGCCTAAGGGAACCTGGCTCTCCATTCTCTCCGAAGCTGAGTCCTAGAGCTGTGAGCAGAAGTGTCCGTTCTGCTGTACCACACGTGGAAAGAGGTACCCTCTCTACAGTAGCCTTGGCTCTAGTTGCGTACCGTATGACTTTAGAAATTAATGTTTGGAATGGCATCCCAAAGTGAACCGGGAGCCAGTTCAGCCTTTGGAGAGCAGATGTCTTTGCCTAGCACCTCCAAGTGAGCACACGCATTTGCAGTGGCAGAAGTATCTTGATTCTCCAGTGTAGCTCTGTGTATGCAATGTTGTAGCAATTCAGCCTGTGAGCCCCAAAAGCATGCATTGCTGACTCTTAACAAATGAATCCACACACAGTAGGTCAACCTGTAGGTGGGTTCTTTCTGCTCTCTCCCCAAAATATCACTAGCTGCCTGAACAAAGTAAGTGTACTGTGCGGACCTGAGAAAGAGGATGTACCTGTTAACTCTTGTCCTTGACCTCGTAACTTGTTTGATAAAGAAGTGGTAGCTATTAAAAACGATTAGATTAACAAGACCTGCTGTCTGGTAAATGTTCTTAAAATAATTGTGTTCAAATGTATAGTTGTCAAATCTGTGATCTCATCTTTGTGAAGCTCTGGAGTGGTTCCCCCACAGCTCTCACAGCTCTTGATCTTCTGTCCTTGAAAAAGAAGGAATACGAGAGAATGCCACTCAGAAGGTACTCTCTCTCTGCAGGGACATGGATTGAGGAAGATTGGAGTTGTAAGTAAAGACCAAGTCCCCAGTGCCAGTTCCTGGCCCATGATGCACAGGATTATGTGGGTGCAGGCTGTCTGGAGACTTTCTGCATATTGACTGGTGAAAAGGGAGACAGAGAGGGAAGTCAGCGGCTTTCTAGAGGAGAGGATGATGGAGCAGCTCCTGCTCTTTCTTGGTTGTGGTTCTCTTCTTCATTGTTTTCCTTTTTTGATGAAGATTTCTGTGGTCCCCTTATACCAGAAAAATACCGTCTAGTAATGATATTGCCATAGCAGTGTCTGAACCCTTGCTGATAGCACAGTGGGATGAAGGACTCTATCAGTAACCATTGAGTTTGATGACATTTATTCTGAGACAGTGTTTAATGTGGCTTGTCCTATTGCGTGCATACTTGTAACTTTTGCCCATAACCAATTCTGCCGTATCTGTTGACATTGTCACTTAGAAATGAGGTTTTCTAATGCTGTCAATATCTAAAAGGCATGATGGAAGGAGGCAACAATTACAATGATTACAGATCCATTCAGCTTGTCTTACAGCCGGAGCCTGCAATCGGGCTTGAAAACAGAGAGGTAGGTGCAGAATCACAGAATGTTAGGGATTGGAAG
>NW_010106952.1:0-859 GCF_000699245.1 Pterocles gutturalis | reverse complement strand
GGTCGGATCCGGTTCCGGGTTTTGGTTCGGTTCGAGGTCCTGATCCGGTTCGGATTGGATCCGGTTCAGGGTTTTAATCCGGTTCCAGCCCTTGATCTGGTTCTGAGCTGGTCCGGGTCCGGTCCGTGATCCGGTTCCGGGCTTTGATCTGGTTCTGGTTGGATCCGGTTCCGGTCCTTAATCTGGTTCCAGTCCCTGACCCGGTTCCAGTCTGATCCGGTTCCGGGCTTTGATCCGGTTCTGCTCTGACCCGGCTCCGGTCCTTAGTCTGGTTCCAGTCCCTGACCCGGTTCCGATCTAATCCGGTTCCAGTCCTGGGTCCAGTTCTGGGCTTTGATCCGGTTCCAGTCCAACCCAGTTGGGGTCTGATCCGGTTCTGGTTGGATCCGGCTCCGGGCTTTGATCCGGTTCCAGACCTTAAACCGGTTCCAGTCCGATCCGGTTCCAGTCCAGTTCGGGTCCGATCCGGTTCCGATCTAATCCGGTTCCAGTCCCTGATCCAGCTTCGGGCTTTGATCCGGCTCCAGTTAAATCCGGTTCTCGTCCGATCCGGTTCAGGGCTTTAGGCCGGTTCTGATCCGGTTCCAGTCCAATCCAGTCCGGTTCTGATCCGGTTCCAGTCCAATTCAGTCCGGTTCTGATCCGGTTCCGGGCTTTGGGCCGGTTCTGATCCGGTTCCAGTCCAATCCAGTCCGGTTCTGATCCGGTTCCAGTCCAATTCAGTCCGGTTCCGGGCTTTGGGCCGGTTCTGGTTGGATCCGGATCCGGTTCTGTCCGGTTCCAGCTCCGGCCTTTGCCGGGTCCCGGCCCCGCTCCGGCTTTATAGCGGCGGCGTCACGTGACCACATCCCCCCCCCCC
>NW_010106951.1:0-1615 GCF_000699245.1 Pterocles gutturalis | reverse complement strand
TACTATATTAAACTATTATTTTATTTAACTTTTATCATTAAAGTGTCTTTCATCCCTACTCACAGACACGGGCCATGCTGTACCACGCGCAGCACAAACACAGCAATAAAAAGGACAGTCTCCGTCTCGCAAAGGCTACGGTCTAAGGATACGGCAAGAGAGAACAGATGGAAACAGACAGATGGAGGAAAGCAAGAAAACAATGATCCAATGTCAGCCGGCACGATGGGAAGTCAGCTCAGCACCCCAGTGGTCTGTTTGGCAGCTTTTTTTGCAGGAATGGCAGCAAAATACGAGGAGTGGCATGGGAAAGAGCATGAAGGCGCTTGTCTGCACACCAGCACGGAGGTACCCAAGGCTGGCACCGCTGGCAGGGAGAGCTGGCTTCTTGCTGCTGATGGAAGGTGAGGGATGTGCCAGGGGTAAGTAAAACAGGGCTTGAAAAAGCGGTTGAGATGGAGTCAACGGAGAGGAGGGAGCCAGAGGAGTGTCCTGGTTTGGGCTGGGACAGAGTGAACTCTCTTCCCAGCAGCTGGTGTGAGGCTGTTTGGGTTTGTGCTGGGGAGAAGCTGATCACACACTGATGGGCAGAGCTGCTGCCAGGACAGTCAAGGACTTTCCAGCTTCTCTGCTGTGCCCGTGTCTGCAGGGGCAGGAGGAGCTGGGAGCCCCAGTTACTAGTTTAGGATTTGATCTTAGGTTTAGGGCTGAGACCCGAACTGGCCAATGGTCTGTTCCATCCCATGCACGGCATGGCCAGGATAGAGGTGTGGCTCCATCCAGAAGTTCTCTCTCTTGCTCCGGGTTGTCTCCCTCTCTGGGTCGCCCCTCCCTTGGGGTCATCTTGCTCTCTTGGTCAGCTCTCACTCTCTCAGACAGCACACGGCACATAGAGCTCTGGGAGACCTACGCAGAGAGCCTGGGAGTGAGAAGAGAAATATTCTCCAGAGTCCATCCTGAACGAGCCACTGGAGAAATATGAAGATGCCAGAAAAAGATAAGATTTCAAGAAGATCAGTATAACTTCTGGAACTGATTGACAGGTCAGGGAAGGTGAGGATGAAATATTGGTTTTGAGATTTAGCTTTAAAGAAGTCATGAGGGACTCTGGAATGAGCGTTTCGTAGGTGCTGAAAGGGACAGACACTGGAAGAATCCAAGGTATGGTCTGTCCATCCTTGGAGATATTCAGAACTTCACTGGACAAAGTCCTGATCAACCTGATCTAGATGGATCTGCTAAGTCCCTTCCAGCCCTGGACTATTCTATGAATCTGTGGCAGCAATGAGCCACAGAAGAAAGAAGGCAAGGTGGGGCAGGAACCAAATGGGTTTCAGAGTGAGAGGTTGTGGAGATGACAGAACCTAAAGCCAGATTGTACTGTGCTGAGAAATTAGCAGTCACGAATGAGGGTATAAGGAGAGAGCAGGGGATGGGATGAAGGTGAGTGCAAAGGACACAGCGTGAGATATTTGAGGCAATTGTGGGGATGATCAAGAAGCTCCTGCATTGATGACCGTGGAGGAGAAGAATGAAAGGCAGATGGAGAGCAGGGAAGCACAGAGGTAGGAAAGTGTAACAGTATGTCTTGTTGTCTTGGTGTCAGGACCACCAC
>NW_010106950.1:0-6947 GCF_000699245.1 Pterocles gutturalis | reverse complement strand
TTAAGTTAACTTTAACCCACGACAGTCATTCAAGTAATCCCAAAGGAGACTGCATGTACATTTGAACTTCATGCACATCAATTGTGATGATCATTCTCAATACCAAAGTTATTGGTATGATATTTATTAACATAAAATAAAAGTAGTTCTATGTGAATACAATAAGCAAAAGAGGTTTTGAAGGCCAAACACCTAAGTACAATGTTACCCTTACTGAATTCAGATTATTCTAATAAATAAATGTGGAAGCAATGGCTATGTGCATCCCATGAGCCTTTTTTTCTTTTTCCTAGAGAGGAGAAGAAAAAGAAAAAAGAAAAGAAGAGGTAAGATAAAGAGCAATAACACTACTATTTCTAAGACATTAAATTTCTTTACAAATATATTTTAACTTAGTCTGTAACAACTGAAAATGTAAATCTATTTCTTAGCAAGTCAGAAAAAAAAAAGGATGGAGAAACACAGAAGAACAAGGAAAAAAAGGAGAAAAACAAAAATAAAGATAAGTCCAAGAAGAAAGAAATTAAAGAAGAGTAAGTATTTTTCACTTAGGTGCTGCTATGTTAGTGTATAAAATTGCTTTTGACTTAAAACTGAATCCATTCATGGACATCCTGTAAACAAGATGCTTATACTCTAGTGAATGAGTGTGCAGACTGCTGTTCTCCCTAGAGTTAGGCTGTTCTGATTTGACTTCATATGTGGACAACAGAAATATGCATGCATGGAATTGATCTGAAAAAACTAATCAAGAAAAACCTCATTTGGATTCTGATTATCCAATGTTTTTTGATAACACCCTGCATCAGAAGATGTGCCAGTGTAAAGCAACTGCTTCTGCACATAAGGGCACCTACAAGCAAGTAAATTCTTCTATGATCCAAAAGCTCTTGCTTTACCTTTACCTTGGTAAATTCATAATTTTCTGGCCAAGGAAGAGAAACTTAAAATGGTGCACTAGGAACTTGTGTTGTATGATTTCACATTCTTTAGTTTCTTTATGTAAACTATGCCAATGTTTTGTCTTTCTCAGAGCTAGACTTTTCCCAGTGAGAAAGGCATGATTTGTCTTGCTTATTTAAACATCAGTAGTCACATAATCAGTTTAATTTTTGAAAGATGATCAAATCTGTTATCAGACAAATAAGTTAATTGGTTAGGAAACAAATTAATTTAAAAAGGTTGAAATTTCATTTGCTGCTATAAACTGAAGTGGGACTGCCATGCTGATTTTTTCTCAGCAAAATTTAGATTCTAAAGTTTGTGTCCTAAGTTGCACCTAGCAAGTAGATTCATGTTCTCCATGCATTCAAGAAAGGAAACTTAACTTTAGTTAAGACCAACTATTTTACAATAACAATTTCTGGAATGCTTCATTCCTCAAAAATTGTTATGTGCATTTTAAGTCTCTCATTATACCTTTCCCCCCCCCCCTTCCTGTCATGTAGGAAGAAGAAAGATATTTTCATTATTGACCCTGCAGGAAATATGTACTACAACTGGCTGTTTTGCATCACAATGCCTGTAATGTACAACTGGACCATGATTATTGCCAGGTGATGTACTCTTTAATTACTATATAAAATTTCTGGCAAATCATAATATCCTTAAATAGATAAAAAAATATTTTATTAATTACTGATTTCATGCAAGTATTTAATATTCATTTCATGGTAATTTACTTTTGTCTTTTCCTATTCAGAGCCTGTTTTGATGAGCTTCAGCATGACTACTTAGCGGTATGGTTTATTATTGATTACGTTTCTGATGCCATCTACATTGCTGACATGTTTGTACGGACAAGAACAGGTAAACAGACTCAGTGATTTATTCTTGCTCTTCATATAATTGTGTCAGGTGGTTTAAAATATTCATAATACTACTCTTATTATCTGGGTACCCTTGATGAGGTGCGTTATTAAAAAAGACATCAAGATAGGTCACCGAAAAACTGTAGTCTGTGACCTATAAAAACAGGAGAAACTCTGATGTGTTACTCAAACAACACATTAAGCCTGAGGTAAGCTAGGCATGAGGTAAGCTAGATACAAGCTGTTTGGCCTGCAGCTGACTCAACAAGACAGAAAAAACATGCAATGTGGACAAGCGAGGATCAGGGGTTATGAAAAAATAGCACCTAAACCTGGATTTTGTGTTTAAGGAGATTCAAGTATTCGCTTGATTTTAAAGACCATTGAACAAGGAAGACATCCAATTAACTTCAACTGCAACTGTCTCTTTTAAAATCTTATCCTACATCCAGAGTTATTGAGTAGATACACTCACTATGGAACTGAAATACCCAGGTTCAAATTCTTTCCATCATTAACTGCCCATGGAGTTCTTGGGGGGATTTGGGGTTTTTTCCAGATGTTCACCATAGTGAAACAGTGGAGGGAAATAATCAGAGCTAGAAATGTTTCATTTTCAAAGCTGTTTAGGCTCAAGCTGAGCCATGTAGCACTAAGTTGAATATTTGGAAATGAGAAATTGCTTATTAAAAGTAAGAGAAGTCATGTACCATCCGGAACTTGCAGCAAAATATTTTTCAAAGTAGATTTTGATTGACATTAAACACAACACAGCTGAAGTCATAACATGTTTTATTATTTACAAATTGATTTTAGGTTACCTGGAGCAAGGTCTTCTGGTGAAAGAAGAAGAAAAGCTTCGAGAGAAATATAAGACATCTTTTCAATTCAAATTAGATTTTCTGTCAGTCATACCAACTGACCTCTTATACTTTAAGTTAGGACTGAATTACCCAGAATTAAGAATAAACAGACTACTCAGAGTAGCTCGGATGTTTGAATTCTTCCAGCGAACAGAAACAAGGACAAACTACCCAAATATCTTCAGGATCTCTAACCTTGTCATGTACATTGTGATTATTATTCATTGGAACGCCTGTGTATACTACTCAATCTCAAAAGCCATTGGATTTGGGGCTGACACATGGGTGTACCCCAACACCTCCGACCCTGAATTCGCCCGTCTGACTAGAAAGTATGTCTACAGTCTCTACTGGTCAACACTGACCCTAACTACTATTGGTGAAACACCACCTCCTGTAAGAGATTCTGAGTATTTCTTTGTGGTTGTTGACTTCTTGGTTGGAGTATTGATTTTCGCTACCATTGTTGGTAACGTGGGCTCTATGATCTCCAACATGAATGCTGCCAGGGCAGAGTTTCAAGCAAGGATTGATGCTATCAAGCAGTATATGCACTTTCGAAATGTGAGTAAAGACATGGAAAAAAGAGTTATAAAGTGGTTTGACTATCTGTGGACAAACAAAAAGGCTGTAGATGAAAGGGAAGTCTTGAAGTACCTGCCAGACAAACTGAGAGCAGAGATTGCAATCAATGTTCACCTGGAAACACTAAAAAAAGTTCGTATTTTTGCAGACTGTGAAGCTGGTCTGTTGGTTGAACTGGTTTTGAAACTCCAGCCACAAGTATACAGTCCTGGAGATTATATTTGCAGAAAAGGAGATATTGGACGAGAGATGTACATTATCAAAGAAGGCAAGCTGGCAGTGGTCGCTGATGATGGAATTACCCAATTTGTGGTCCTAAGTGATGGCAGCTATTTTGGAGAAATCAGCATTCTTAACATCAAAGGTAGTAAAGCTGGCAATCGAAGAACAGCCAATATTAGAAGTATTGGATACTCAGACTTGTTTTGTTTGTCTAAAGATGATCTCATGGAGGCTTTAACAGAGTATCCAGATGCAAAGGCTATGCTAGAAGAAAAAGGCAAGCAAATCCTAATGAAAGATGGGTTGCTGGACATTGAAGTTGCAAATTTAGGAAGTGATCCTAAAGATCTGGAAGAGAAGGTCACCTACATGGAAGGGGCAATGGACAGATTACAAACAAAGTTTGCCAGGTTGTTGGCTGAGTATGAAGCTGCACAACAGAAACTGAAAAAAAGACTTACGCAAATCGAGAAAATATTGAAGCCAGTTATAGAGCAAGAATTTGCAGACTTGGAAGAAGGAGATCCATCCACAGACAAACCTGGAATTTCAAAAGTGGAATAAAACACTGGAGGTTGCCAATAAGACTTCGGGTCAAATCCTGCATGTGGCTGAATACATTCGTTTCTAATCTTTGTAGGACCTGACTATTAACTATGAAAAATTATTTGTTGAGGTAATGTCATGAATTTCCTACAAGCAGCACATATTTGGCAGGTTTTGGAGAAGAAAAGAAGAATCAAGAATGAGAGTGGAAGATAACACCTTGCTCTTGGACAAATGGGGCATTATCTGCTAATGCATTATGTACTCTTTATGTAAGACCGGTCTACAGCAAATGTATTCAATCTATATACAGTCACATACTGGCAAATATTGGAAATTTTGCTGACTATTTTAAAATAATTTATTTGTGTCTACTTATGGAAAGAAGGAAAGGTTTGGTAACAATTATATTATTTTAAGTCAATGTAGGCATGAACCATGATATTGAATTTGCATATAAACAGCACATTTTAATATCTATTGATTAACATAACATAAAGTTATGGGATATTATATAAAGAATTAGGTATATCTACAATGCAGATGTGAGTACTGAACGATGTAAGATGTGGAAAATATTATTATTTCATTGGGTCCACCTTGGCTGATTTCTTCAAATATAAGTGGGCAGTTTTAAATGGTCCTTTTTTGGGGACATTACATGCAAAGACTGGTATAGAGAGGGAAGAAAACACAGCCTTTTGCAAGCATCTGTATGACAAATAAGGATGGCTAAAAATCTAGCTGTTCTGTCTGCAATAATAACAAATACATGATATTGAAGACTGTTCTGCTCCATGTAATCATATGGCTGCTGAACATGGACTATCAAGTTTTTAAGATCTGTGCTTAAAAATTTTTATGCCTCTAATGTAACAGTTGTGGATGCTGGCAGAGCGTAAGGGGCAGACATGACAGAAAGAGGCTGCATTCTTCCTACAGTGTCTTCTGCAGCTGCTGTTGGGGAAAGAATATGACTAAACAGCTTTTTTTTTTTTTTTTTTTTGTTTTCACTGAGAGGGTATTTCTTTCTTCTGTTCTTAACTACTACTAAGATAGTAAAATATACTGTTTCATATGTCAGATAGGTTTCAACTGCTTTAAGAAGCATTATCTCCTTGCATTTTTCCCCTAATTTATCTTTTTTCCACTGAGAAAAAATCGGTTTTATTAGTTGTGGTCTCAGACTGGTATTTTCCGCTGGGTATTTTAAGTAGACTTTGATCATAGCCACTTAATGTTGGAAAAGTTTGATGACAGGGACTGAAGAAAGGGACTGCAATGAGAGAATGGATAATTCTGTTTACAGGGCCATTTCATTATCCTGGGCAATTGGACTGCCACTTTAAAAAAATACATATGTAAATATTACTCCTTTATAAGATGGAGATATTACAGATCTTTTGTAACGTGCATTCATTTCTTGTTTTATTTTTTGTAATGATGAAAGGTTTCCGTAATGCCAGAGATCTATAAATAACTCCTGATTTCACTGCAAGGATTAAATGTTATGAAGGATAGGATATAATGGATGGGATATATATGGAACAACAAGGATAAATGTAAATATGAAATGGCTATTCATTCACAGTTGATTCTGTGCTTTGAATGACAAATGGCATAATACGCTGGTGAAGGTTTTTTTATCATTTCACTAAAGACTCTATCTTTGCACACAAGACCAAGCGTTATTCTGGCATTTAACTATACTGTGAATGTTGGACTATGTGGTCAGCATTCTTCCAATTCAGGTCTTGAACAGAATTTGCAATCTGTATGGCAGCAGCATCCTACAAGGCTGCATCATATTTCACTAGGCACTTAGGAAGCACTTTTCTCCTTTGCTGAAGAGTTTAAGACTTTGTATTAGAGAAATGTGTGATATGATAATGAGTTTTAATTAATAAAGGCAGAGATCTGTTATTCATGTTTTTTCTTTTATTGATCCTTCAGTCTACGACACAAGTTGTAGTCACTAGCTGCCTCTTTATTGAGAATAAAAATTCTTTGATTAAATCAGACTTAAAAATAAAACAGAAAACCAGAAATTACCTCCAGTAGTTTATTTAATATTTTCTGACATTTTATGATTTGAAATCTTGTATTATTTAACTTCTGTAAGCATGTATTTGCTGAAAAAAAAACCCCAAAAAACATAAATGCAGAGTTTCCTCCTGGCACAAGACAGAACATAAGTGCTGTAAGGAAATGGCAGTAAAATTACAACTATTTCAACTTGCATTTACTTGTCAGAACTTTTCAGGAAGCACGCAGGTTCCTCAATATGTATTTTGGTGTAGTAAAACCTGGATACACTTCAGTAAGTTTCTAAATACGTTTGTGGCCAATTTTTAACTCTCATGCTCTGAAGAGCTGCTGTGAAGAAAATGTGCAGAAGAGCCACATGCTGCAGAAACAGCTGCCAGAAACTTACTCTGGAGAAAAAGAGGCTGAGGGGGGACCTTGTAGTTCTCTACAGCTGCCTGAAAGAGGTTGTAGTGAGGTGCTGTCTGTCTACAAGCAACGGGACTGGAGGAAATGGCCTCAAGTTGCGCTGGGGACATTTAGATTGGATATTAGGAAAAATTTCTTCACCGAAAGGGTTTTCAAGCACTGGAACAGGCTGCCCAGGGAAGCAGTAGTCACTGTCCCTGGCGGTATTTAAAAGACGTGTAGACGTGGTATGGGGGACATGGTTGGGCGGTGGGCTTAACGGTTGGACTCGATGATCTTAAGGAGCTTTCCCAGCCGAAATGGCTCTGCGGTTCATGTGACAGACAGCCGAAGCCATTGCTTCTACAGCCAGAGCGGCACGCAAAAAGAAGTTCAGGCATTAAGTTACAAAGAGATGCCGGCCTGAACCATAGCAACCATTATTCCGGTGATCATGCGCAGCACAACCCCGCCTCGGCAACAGCGG
>NW_010106949.1:0-215 GCF_000699245.1 Pterocles gutturalis | reverse complement strand
TGGAGGCACCAGTAAGACCAGTGACAGCAGCGACACCAGTCGCACCAGTAAGGCCACTGACACCAGTGACAGAAGGGACAGCAGTGGCACCAGTAAGACCGGTGCCACCAGTGCCACCATTCACCCCCCGCAGACCCCACTCCCAGTACACCAGCGCCCACCTCTCGCCACGGGGACACCAGTGACACCAGTAACGCCCCCAGCACTGCCCCGTG
>NW_010106948.1:0-867 GCF_000699245.1 Pterocles gutturalis | reverse complement strand
GCGGGTTGAGGAGGGGGAGGTAGGCAGAATCAAAGTTAGGTAGAAAGGGACTGTTGCCAGGACATGCCCCAGTGGTTTGGATGTCCTACCCCCATCCCAGGGAGAGGCTCCTTGCAGAGGCTCCATCAGAAAACACCGTGCCGGCTGTAAGCTCCTTGGCTGTGTCTCCACAGGGGGACAGCTCGTTCGTGGTGATGACCAACTTCATTGTCACTCCTGGACAGAAACAAGACACCTGCCCGGAGGTAAACGCTTGGCTTCCTTCAGTGGCCTCAGCTTCTGTAATTGTGGGGGGTTGTGGTGGTGGCACTGGGGAAGGAGTTTTCCTGACATGGAGAGGTTTGGTGAAAGCTGAGCTGGCCCTGTATTATCATTCCTGACTTGCGAGTGCTATGCAAAGGCTTTTATTCTGCTGAAAAACAGCCAGCATCCATTTAAGTTTTCTTCCCTTCGAGATGATCAAGCAGAGCAGGCTCGAGGCTTCAATTAAAGCATCTGCTGGGAGTTTAAAAAAGAAATCCCCCTTTTTCCTCCTGAATCTGGACACCCTTGGTTGGGAATTGGTGTACGGACGGGGCTCTGGCTGCAGCCGAGCGTCATTTACCCCCAGGAAAAATGCTGCGTGGTGAGACAGGAGGGACAGAGGGACCAGAACCGCAGGGTGTGACGCTGAGAGGTGGCTGCCTGCTTTCTCCAAACAGCTGCCGGACGCCGGGCTCTGCACGCAGGACAGTGACTGCGCTAAAGGGAAATAGAGCCGCCAGGGACAAGGTACGGCGCAGGGCACCAAGGCTGTGGCATCAGCGTTGCTGGTGGGACACACTGAGCAGTGTGCTCCGGCGGAGCCACAGGGCTGGGGTGTCTGCA
>NW_010106947.1:7539-25633 GCF_000699245.1 Pterocles gutturalis | reverse complement strand
TTGGTGTTGTTGGTGGTTGGTAATGTTGTAATGAATTGTCTTTATCAAGTAACTTGTTTTCTTTTATAATTCTGTTTAGTGCCAGCTCCTTTTGGGGGCTTGTTTAGTAGGTTTTCATGCAGATTGCTTATTTCAGTGGTGCTTATTACTAACCTTAGTAATACTGGTAGTTATGCTATTCTTACCCCATTGCTATAAGATTTAGTATTATTAGTGGATGGGAAAATATTCATGTACTGTCTTTACCAAGTAATTTTCCTTTTCCCTTTATTCTATTGTATACCCCACATTTTCCCTTTTCCCTAAACAATTGTATGCATTAAAGTTATAAGCCAGTATGCAATTCTTTGGTGCTGTCTCACCTTAATTTGCCACAAGGGAATATATGTATAGAACCTCCACGAACCCCACTCGTCCCACCCAGGGTGGTTCTATGAGCTGGGTCGCGACAAACACTGGAACAGTCACATAACTGCACTCTCTGCACAGGTGAGAGAGTCAGGGAGAGACTTGGGTGCAAACATCCCATCTGCTTTGCACGAACACCTGGAGGTGCTGCGAGGGAGGGAGTGGTGGTGCTTCACAGACGGTGGCTTGGCCAGGAGGACCCACCACCAAGGACTGGGGGATGCCTCGAGGAACGCAGGTCCTGCCGCCCCGCATCTCAGTACACAACCACCAGCTCCCTCACATGCCAGCACGTTCATGGTGCCCTGAATAAAAATTAGTGTGAAATGTGAAAAACAACAGAATATTTGTACGAGAAGTAGAGCAACAGGGCCCTAATACTCCCTTCAGCAGATGGGTAGTACCATACTATAAACAACAACCAATAACAAGTATTTAGCTGCATGGGAAAACTGGAAGCCTCAGAGGCTGATCACATTCAGCTTTTATACATCTAAAGAGCTGTATGCTGATCTAAAGGCAGTCATAATTGTTCATACAGACAATCTTGAATGTGCAGAACAATCAAGAAAAATCCAAAGCATCTGTGTGGATAACTTGATCACTGCAGAAAATAAAATGGAAGGACAGAAATAGAGAGGGAAGAAAGGATGGAAGTCAAACATCCCATTTTGTCTTATTGTGGATTAGTTTGTGTAATTCGGTTCTTATTCTCCACAGACTTACAAGTGTGTTTAGTTGCAAACTTACAATAAGTTCAAGTAAAGTCAGTGAGACTGCTGACCTAATAAATTTATACAATTGCTTACTATTTTGAAGAATAAATGTTTGGATTGTCCACTGTATAACGGAGACCAATATCAGCCGAGGAAACATCAAAACATTATATTATGAACCAGGAGTGCAGATGGTGTTGGAAATCAGGAGTAAAGCTATAGAGTCCGTGTTCCTCACATGGAAAGTTCTTTTTTCCTTTTTGGTCCCTACAACAATGGGACCCTGTAAATGCTCAGAGCTCCAGGGAACAGCTGGTGACATATAAAATTAACAAAACTTTGCTGAGATATTTATGCAACGATGCATGACACTGGGCTTCTGCAAAGGTATACGTACATCTCTGCAGGAAGTGCTATTTGTCACTCAGACCTCGTAGGCCTTGTCAGAAATTTAGGATAGTTTTATAAAGCCAAGCCATTTATTTCAGTGATTCAAATCCCAGTAAATGGAAGTGCACAAACAAGCTTTTGCATAAATGGGACAAGCACTAAGCACCCTGAAAGTCAGGACAGGAGTTTTCTTTAATTTGCTTCTGGGTACTAGATCATGATTTGTGACTTACTTTCATCTGAACACAGAGCTGGTGTCAGGACTACATGAAAACTGTTTTGTTATTCTGTCTTTCTCACTGTAAGCCTGAAAAAAGATCTAATTTAGATATTGAAGAAAAAAGTGCTTTGAAGAGAGGCTGAAAGGTCCTCTCTTCATCGCAAAGCCTTTTAAAACATTTTTTTCTTCTTGAGGAACCACTGAGACATTTGAACAGCTTCAAAACTGTAGCAGAGTTGTCTTGGTCACATTCCTTCAACTGCCATTTAAAGTAACCAAGTCTGAAAAATGTTGAGGTTATTGCGGAGTCAGATTTTTTCTAAAAAACAGACAAATAGCTGTTAAGTGGGATGCAATTCCAGTGTGAACTGAATAAAGGCATGTGACAGAGAAATAGGGAAATACCTAAGTCAGTTACTGCTGACTTTTAAGCAGGGTCATGCTCACAGCACTCATCTACCTGCCCCAATATTCAACTTCCAAACAATTGTTGTCAAATTGAAAATAATTCCAAAATGAGCTACACTGAGTGACATTAGCTGTGGGAAACTTAATACAGCATATAGTTCCCAAGGCTCAGACTATTTTTTTTTACCCATGAGATATTAAGATCCTGAGCATGACATGTCACTCCTCTCCAAATCTATGTAAGCAAGACAACCACAACCTCTGAATCTGTGCAACCTTTCATTTTTTTTAAAAAAGGGAGTATCTTCCAAAATGCACAACATGTTGAGCTTCATTTAACTACTCACAAACAGAAACTTCTGGAAAGTGCTTATAAAATGCGTGAGTCAGAAGAAAATACCTCTTCAGCTAAACTGACATTCTCAAATTATTCCCCATGCCTGCAGCACAACATTTACTTCAGGTCCTTTGCACTTTGCATTTTCTCTCGCATTTACACCTTACTGTTCAAGACACAATTTTTCTCTTTGCTGCAGACAAAGGATTTCCTTTACTGTCATTCCCTTTAGCTGCTTCTCAAGAAAATATGAATTGCTACTACACTGCTGGTGCTGACATTTGTCGTTCAGGGTCTGACTCTACACATGACTTTAAGACAGAGAGATTCACTCAGTGGCAGCTCGGCCCACCGCTGATTGGATTCATCACCCACAAATGGTACAAACCACAGCCATGATGCAAGGATGCACTCAAAGCTGCAGAGCTTGATGGTACAGATTGAACTTTTGAAATCAGAGCTGCTTCCCAAAGTGGCTGCTAAAACCTTCCCCCAGCAAGCTTCACTCCGTGACACCTCTCCTATGAGCAAGCCACAAGCATATGAAACCTGCCCAAGTCAGAGAATGTTCGGTTTGTTTGTTTAACTTGTAATTACATAGGAAAAACAGTGCCACCCCCCACACCTTCTTCCTTTTCAGAGTGATTTCCAGCAGATTCATGAAAAGCAGAAGATGGTCGAAGAGCTGTGACTCTGCCCCAGGGCAGGGGAAGGTGCCTGAGAGGGATGGGCAGGCTCCGAGGGAGGAAGGAGCATGGCACAGGCCTCTCTCAAAGGAGAAAGATTGTGCAAAAAGGTAGCTCAGATTCAACACCTCCAAACTTTTCACACAACATTTCCTTTCCATAATTAAAGACTAGGGTGGCTTCGAGGACAGATTCTGAAAAATCAACTCCCTTTTGGTTTTAAATAGGTTGAATTACATCAAATGAGAAGCACTAATTTGCTACTCTTGGGGGAACACATTGTTTCCAGGGGAAAATGTAGCAGAAACTGTTTATTGGTGCCAAAGAGCACTGCAGTAGAGGAGCTAGAAACATTGCTGCTGTCAGAAGGGGCTATATTTTGAAAAGAACCTAGAACTTGATATGCAGTTACCATGGGAGTCTTTCTGAAACTCTGGCCCAGTGCAGGTAGCAAAACAGAGGTAGAGTTTCTCAGCAGACCACCTAAACTGTAAATGTGGCAACCATAGACAGAACTTAGGTGTCTGAGTATCCAATGTGACTGAGACTGACTATTCTTGGGTGCTGTCTCAATAATTTTTTCACAGGGCAGCAGTATTTCCAAGGCACCCACGCACAGGCTTTCAACGTAAGCATTAAGTACAAGTACTTTGGTTCATAAAGGCAGAACCTAACTTCACGCCAAAAAGTTTTCCCATAATTCAAGGATATGCAATGAGACAAATTCCATCCAGCCTTTGGAGAGGTCCATCCTGGAAGACATGTTCTCACCTTACTCACATGGGACACACTGGATTCAACATAGGGCTCACTAGTTAAGGTAGCTCTTCTCTAAACACTGAGGGAAGAAGCAGTATAGGAGGACAAATGCCTATTTAAATGACTGCAAAGAATTAAAACTGTCATAAGTGATACTTGGTACCACTTACAGCTCTGGTTCCCTTGAGTGCAGGGCGAGAGATAAGAAGAAACACAGAGGGAAGTACAATATAATAAAGTGGCAGTGTGAACCATGCAGTAAGAATCTTTCAGAAAACATACAGAAAGCTATTCCCTAGTAAATGGCCTAATAACTATTATTGTTGTCATAATATAGCTGGAGTGAAATTAAGCATTAGATATGGGCATTTTGTAAAATTCTCCACCCTTTCGATTTAAACCGTGCTATTCAACTCCACAGCACAGAATTTTCTGAATGGCAATGTCACGATTTGCTACAACATCACAGGCAAAGCTTATAAATAATTTAGGAAAACATTCAGGTGGCTGGGAAATACCAATTATCCCCTGTTTGCAGGGCATACATGAGCTTTCCAGAGCACACAGGCTTGAGCTGCATCTCTCTGAATAAATAATCCTCTCCCATAGCACACATATACACACATTCCCTTCCAATTAATGTTCTTACCTTATCTTTATTTTCAGAGACAGAATCCTCAGGTTTGGTCCGAATGACAAAGGGAGTAGATAATCTCAGGAGAACTCGTTCAAATGTGGCACTGATTTTAGGAGACACTATGTCAAAGCAGTCTTGGAATTTCAGAGTTTTATGAGTGTCACATCTGAGCTGCTTCCTAAGACCTTCTCCAAGCTGGAGAACCAGCATGTTTGGATCAAACATCAGGTGAAAGGGGAAAGCTCTGCAGAAGGTGCTGATGCTAATCCTCAGGTCTAAGGGGGACTGGGAAGTTCCCGGTGGAAGTGCTTTTGTGATATTTGCATTTTCACGTTCTTTGATAAGGAAAGTCAGACAGCTGCAGTTACCTGGGTTCGTCCCCTCTGAACACAACTTATCATTAGTGATCTGTTCTACTTCCACTTCCAAGTGGTAAATCTTCTTTGCTGCTGCTTTTATCATTCCCATCATTGCAAATCCCACAATCTGATGTGGGTGAAAGTAATGAAGCATGAGTTTGCCTTCAGGGAGCTCTTTGCATAGGAAAGAAGGGGATTCCAGGGTGGCCTGTCTTCCAAATGAAGTTCTAATGTGCTCCAGCAAAGCATCAAAGCCATTGAAGAAGTCTTGAAGGGTCCCACCTACAGCTCGAAGAACTCTTTCATTCTCATCAAAGCAGATATTGAAGAATTCCTCTCCAAACTTTTCTTGCATTTCCTCAAACTTCAAACCTATAGGACAATAAGACACTGTTAACCAACAACATAGTATTGCTACTCTATTGCATTTTCCCTTTGTTGTCTATTTGCCCAGTACTTTTCCAAGTCAATGAGAGTTGCTTTTTCACTGGATACCTACCCATGGTGGTTGTGAATAACTTTAGAAGCCACTTTTGCCTGTCATTTTAAGTCCTTAATGCTTTCAGCTCACTATTCCAGCCCACTACTTGTGGGATTTACACTTGCCTGTCTCCTCTTCCCTGCTGGAAACCAGAACACGTTATAATTTCCCTGACTTTTGCACATCCCATGCAGTCTGCTGTGTGCACGCACCCAGCCACAGGTGCACCCCTTCCATTGTTGACCTACCCACAAACCAGGCTTCTGCTTTTATACTCCCTCTGTTCACTGCCTCTGCAAGGGATCCAGTCCTTATCAGCCTGAAGAACAGGCTACTGGGACTCAAAGTCAGGACTTTGGCTTTCAATAAGCAATGTAAAGCCCTGCAGTCAGATGACACTTCAGTAGCTGGTGGAGGGGGGTTTGTAGGTTTGGGGTTTTTTTCCCATCAAAACACTTTCCTCATTATAGCTACTGGGCACTGCCAGAATATACAAAGGAATAATTCTTTTTTGTTGCCTTCAAAGGAGCGCAAAGCCTTACCATTTTAGGCTTCTACATTCACCCATCTTTAAAAAAAAAAAAAACTCCCTCTTAGAGTGATCTAAACTGCTAGTAGATGTCCCCTGCTAGTAGATGTCCCACCTCTGTGATATATCCCATTGTTACTTCAAGTCTCCATCACAGAAATTCAAAAGGTTTTGATTTACAGAGGTGATAAGGCTGAAGGTATTTCTGAAGGGACGAAAAAATATCAATGATGGAAGTCCCTGGATACAAATGTGTATCAAATCCCCCTCCAGTTTGTTATTTACCATTTTAAGGATAACCTACAAAAGTAATTATGGGATGGTTATTCAACATTTTCCTCTGTCTTATTTTAGGGGAGACATGCTCTGTTAAATCTCATCTGTATTTAATCCCTATATCACATTGTAGATTTACAAAATTTATCAGATATGTTTGTACTGCTCTCAGCTGTAAGAGAAGAAAAAGAAGTATGAATCACATGCATGTGAATTACAAATATCCAGCCAGAGTTTTCAAAAGAAATTAATATATGAATTAACAACACAGTTCCTCCACTGTATTGAAATACATAAAATTTCAGTGAAACAGTCAAACACCTTAAAATTTATTATGAATTCTAACAGAAATGAAGGCCAGTTACTTGTTTCCTAAGGGCACTACAAGCCTATTATTTTAATATGTGTTCAGCATGCTTTATAACATTGATAAGCTCCCACTGGATCACCAAACTTCTCATTTTTTGTTTAGATTGCTTGTAGGCTTTTATATTTGGAAGAACAGTGTGAATAGCGACTTTCATGCCCAAGAGGTTTAACAGGGGAACAGAAGTCACCATTCATCTGTTGTTTGCAGACAATAACCTCTGATCATCTCAAGGCAGCGTCTGAACTGTCTGTCCACACAGGCATAGTTATAACCATCGATGTTCACAAGGGATCCACAAAGCGTTCCACAGCTTTGCAAACTATCTGTTTCATTTGGACCTTCAATATGATTAATAGCAGATGAAAATGCATAAAATTACTTATATAAACAGGACAGTATAACAACATGACAAAGCACATTTTATAAAAGAAGTAATAGTAATAATTTGTGAAAGTTCATTCAAATGCCATTACTCATAATCAAATTTGGTCACTAAACTAGGTTATTACAAAAATATTCCCAGGATCTTTTATGACCACAGATGGTCAGATTTGTGGTTAAGCCAAAAGAAAGTACCTCTGGTACACAATGCCCCCTAATATCCTGACTCAGAAGACATTGTGCCAAATCCTGACTCATTGCCACTACGTCTGGGTAACACAGGACTGTAATATCTTCCATAATACTCATTATAACGCAAAAAGAATGAAATTACAACCCATACCAATAACATGGTCAGAACTGGATATTAATAGTAAGGAGCTAAGACATTATCATATTCATATGTATACAGAAACATATATGCCGACTTTTAAGTATTATTCTTCTGTAGAGTGAACCGCGAATAGCTTTGGAAGTCTGTGTGTAAATGTGAGCAGTCTAGCAGGGGCACCTGAGACTGTAAGATTGCTGAGGACCTGAAAGTACGGGAACAGGACAGTATCAGAAAACCCTGGGCTATTCATACAAATGACCAAATACTGTTACATAACTATGTAACATCCCACAAAGCTGTGTAAAATAGTATAGTTGAGCTGTCTCTAAAGTGTATTATAAAATTACAGTAAGTCAGTTGCCCTGGCGCCATCAACTGAAAATAGGGTATGCTGAACTGATCACTGGTGTACTGTACTGCTACGTATGCAAGCCTTATCTCATTATCGTTAATGGGAGTTAAATATTAGTATTTGGCCTAAGATTTTGCTCATTGTCTTAGACTGGTCTTGTCGTCTGCCCTGGAGGACTGGCTGTTCAATCTGGACCCAACATACTGACTCCAAGCAACATAAATTATACTATGAAATTCCGGTCAATGACCTGGCTCGAGGATGTGCCACTACTTCTAAAAACATTTTAGCTTTGAATTGAGTTACACACAGTACCAGCAGAAAATTAGATTATCTCAGAATAGAAAAATGGATATGCCCAAGCTCGACCAAGCTGCTGGTCTGTCTTAGTTGGGAATTTTCTCTGTAATAATAGACACTATGAGATACTGAGAAAATTAGAGAAAGTCAAGTAATCTCCTAAAACAAACAAGCATAATGTACCTATTGGGGAAGTTTCTTCCTGAGCCTCACCAATAAGAGGTGAAATTTTGCTTGAAGCATGATGGTTTTTCTTTAAATCAAAAATCTCTATTTAAATTCCTGTTATACAAACACACACAAACTATTTTTTTCTGTATTTCTACAAAGCTCTTGGCTTCAGTGATGTGCTTGTAGAAGTTGCACAGAATACTCAATCTGTATTTTTACTGATTTATTCCTGCCTCTCCTATTGAAACAAATTATAAACATAAGCACACACCTAACATTAACTCTGTATATATTTCACCATTACCTTTTCATTTACTACTGTATAAATGATCCCAGTCTTTTGAATACCTTCTGTGGAGTTACTCCCTACCCCTTTCTCTATACTTATATATGTTGAGCTTTCACAAGATAATAGAAATGACCATCATCATCATCACAAGGAGAGAAAATGTCAGACTGCATCAGATTGCTATTCAGCTGCTCTGAAATCTTGTCTCAGCAGTGATCGTCAGGAGATGCGACAGCAAAACTACAAAATTTGATGGAAAATAATGAAAAAAACATGGTTTTGAGGAAGCTCCCTAACTGCTACAGTAAATGTTTGTCTTATTGACTGAAATGGGTGGAAGTACCAGATCAGGAGACAGTTTTCCTACATATAGAAACACCTGCTTGTTAAAAAAATTCCCTGAACTCATTGTCTCTATAGTGCATACTTTACTACATTTGGAGACTTCCACAGGTTAATTATCATATTTAAAAATTACATTTCCAGTTCCAGCTTATTCAATATTTCCTTTGTTTTCTCTTTTATTTTGAGAAAAGACAAATAAAATCTTCAAAATAATCTTCTTTATAACCTTCAGGTTATACATCTGCATAAATAGTCCAATCTTTTCAAATTTGCCTCACATTAAACTCTTTCTCTGAATCTTTATTTTGTTTTCATTTTGATTTTTCAATGGAATAATTAAAATTGAAGATGGCAGTGAAAAAGTGAGTCAACTTCTGTTCATCAAAATCAACTATTTGCTATTCCCTTCTGAGAAGCTGGCATTTCCATTCTTTTTTTTTTTCACCATGAACCTCTAATCAAAATTTTCATTCAGCTGCCCAGAAAAAAAGTAATATTCCAGATCTGTACACATGCCCAGCACTTCCAAATGCAGAGGCCACTGCACTCCCACACTGCCTCATGCGTGACCCCAACGACCATAGACAGGGTTTCCTAATGGCCACTAGCTTGCAATCCATAAGTAGTAAAAAGTCATCCTTGGTTTCACCGAGGCACTTCACTAAACAGTATTGATACAAAATAAATCAAAATTCATCCCAGCACACTCTGCTGTTCCCAGGTGAAGCCATTAGTTATTTTGAGCTCCTGCTATTTACCAACCTTCTACTAATATACTGAATGAAATTCTAAAAATTCATTAGTCTCAATTTGCTTTCCTTTTGGAAAGAGATCTGCAGTGTTACTACCATTTAATCCACTTCAAGAGGACAAATCACATTTCTTAACTCTAATGGGGTTTTTTTTGTTTCATAGTTCCTTTTGGTTACTTTTTCTTACAATGCCATTTTTATTCTAGACCACACTGGAGAGAAATTAAGTATGCATATTATAGAAGGAAATTGAAGCATAACAACCATAGAATTAAACTATTGCTATGGGCTTCCACTACAAAGCACTTTGGGATCTATGACAAAAGTACTATATAAGGTCTATTATTATCCTTTGAAAATGTGTCTCAAAGACATATAGAGAAGAGATCCTGTCCTTGTGAGCCAGATTGAAAATTACCCAAGTCTTTAAGCATAGGTTCAAAGTACAAATTAAGTATTTCACTGAAATGGTGCAGAAATGGATTACTTCATCCTGTAATAACATGCTAGTACCTTCCTCATTTTCCTCAAAATGAGGACCTTCCTCATTTTCTTCTCAGTAGTTCCTGAAAACTGTGAACCAACTACAAAATGTCATGAAACTAATACAGTATTTCTAAATATTTTGTACATTACTAGCTGGAGAAATTAGATAGGAATCTGTTACCATAAAGAAAATCACAAATTATAGGCTCTTCAGAAAAAAATAGAAGAGGAATGATGTGATTAAAACATCAAAATAATCCATTTACTTTAAGAGCATGCAAAAGCAGTTACAAGCCATCCACTCCTTCCTAAAAGTAAATTGTGGAAACAATGGTTGCACGGTGGCCAGCATCTGATTCATTTGGCATAGAAAAATACCTTTTTTTCTAGGATACCTATTAAGAATATGTAAATGTCAAAAAATAAAGGGATGGGACAATCCAGTATGCAATTCCAGAACTCATACTGTGGATGGAAGCAGAATTTGCCACTTTCAATTGGTTTAGCACGTTTCTAGTGTGAGTAAGATCATTTCCTTAAACAATCTTTTGGACAGAAAGCAAGGTGGCAGTTCAGAATTACAAAGCATAGTTTAAGATGATAGGGAAAGCAACATTTATTCTCTCAATAAAAAAGGTTTTGATGCATACAGGCTAGTGCTGAAAGTAAATTAGATGAATCATTTGGCTTGTAAGTGAGCCTAGTACAGGATCTAATTACTGTATAAAGGACTTTGATCTTACTTCATTATGATGGTGAATTTATATCACCCTGGGAATCCAGACAGTATTTTTATATTACCATTTTTAATGGTTTTTATATAAATACGATAATAAAATTTTATGACTTTACATATGGTTTTGACACAACTGTAAAATTCATACTACACTTCTCTCACAGTGCCATACAGGGCCTGCTTATCTTTCAAGATTCCATAAAATAAAAATTACAATTATTGTTAAAAAGAATTCCTCACACTTGTTCACCTATAATCACTGTTTTATTCAATTTTAATTAAGCATTTTCTTTCCTTGTTAAAGTGAGGGTCTCCTCTGACAAATGATGCTTGGAAATATCATTGTAATTACCACCTCTTGGTGAGGACCTGATCACCTGTGTTCAGCATACGTGTAAAAGATTCTGCTCCAAACTACTGACACAGGAAGCTCAGCTGAGCTATCAAAAACAGGCAATGTTCTTTTTTTTTCCCCTTGTAGTGTTTTCAATAGCAGCCAATTCTGCAGGCAAAGCCAAGTTGTCTGAAGCAAGACTATGATCGTTTTGTGTGCCCCATCACATTATTGAAACCTCACTTCCTAGATTCGCACAGGGATTACTCAGGGAAAAACGCAATCACTAGGCTGGTGATTCCTAAGAATAGGGGAGATCCAGTTTGTTTCATGTTAACTCTAGGCATCAAACTGCAATAAGAACAGAGGTTTTAAATTTGCTTTTGCCTTTAAAATAAGCATATATGTCTTTGAGTTGACATAGGGTCCAGAACTTCACTTCTTGGAAAGAATAAAATTGTAAGGAAATGTAAAAACTTTTCCCATTAAACGCAAAATCATCTATCATAATTCCTCACATATATAAAGAGCTCAATTCAGCTGACTAAACATAGAACTTTAATGCTACTTAAGTTTTCATAAGGCATCCAAGACATTACAAAAGAACTAATAGTTACATCTGCCAGGATATGGGACTTAAGGGAGACCTACACATTTTTGAAGGTTTGATAGAGGCCACACAAGATACCCCACAGCACCTAAAATAATGGCAAACACCTACATTTAGTCAATGAATCACGCCCAGAATGTCTTCTACTTTATAAATAGACTTCTACAAGATGTTATTGTACATCGTAACTTCAAACTGCTCACTATCTACTCTTAGTTCATCTGGTTTCTAACAATAAATAGCTTTAATTTGAGAAGAGTGGGATGTCTAAGGCCATTTGATATAAACATTTGTCCTTTTCTAATTTAGATGTATTCATCTCAGTTTTGAAATCACATGAATTATGTGGTTTTTGTTTAGATTACGTTTGTACTGCCAGCACACTGTAACATCTCCTAAATAATAGGAGTCCTGTGTGTATAGCTTAGACCCCCCACCCCCAGGGCAGAGTTCTAAGTATTATTAAAATCCACTAGTATCGCCAGTCCTCTGGGCCATGTAACATTTCCTTTTACGACATTTGTAAACCAACAACTTTAATTATAAATCAGGTTGTGTATCCTAAATTAGTTGCATCCTAATGACTATCTGCAGTTCTTAGCTC
This sequence comes from Pterocles gutturalis, assembly GCF_000699245.1. Taxonomy (NCBI): domain Eukaryota; kingdom Metazoa; phylum Chordata; class Aves; order Pterocliformes; family Pteroclidae; genus Pterocles; species Pterocles gutturalis. The sequence goes on along the minus strand of NW_010106947.1, from coordinate 13,363 downwards.
AAAGGAAAAGGAAGCTGATACTAGTGTATGTACTTCAAGTATATAAGCATTTACAGTTTTCAGACACCTGCCTAGCAGTCAGTGTGCCAAACCTTTCCCCATCTTTTCCAGTTACATCACCTGGTCTAATCTCATGGTAGGCTAAGATCTGTCCTGACATCTCTTTTTCAGCATATTTCTTGTCTCTTCAAATGTAGTATCTCGCAGGAGTGATGTGCTGTTATTACTTAATAGTTACCAGAATTATTCAAAATTTATTCCTCTTTAACTACAGGATATGAGTAAGAGCTGAGATTTTATTTGTTTCATAAAGAAAACACAGATCTTCAACTTTGACAAATGTACAGAGAACAAATTACTTTTATAGAATGACGCCCTTTGGACTAAATGAAGGAACAACCCTGCAAGATATATTTAGGCATGAAGTGATTTGCTCTGTATAAAGCAGCCTACAGCACATATTTTCTTTGGTGGTGACAAGAAAATGTCACCCAGAGTGAGATCTCTAAACCCCTGCACCAACGGTAGATTCCACCTCCTCCTCAGTGTCCTGGGGAAGCTGAATCCAGAAACATGATTTATCTCCCTGACGGGACAGGGGTCTGGGTTGGGATTCCACATAACTTATCACCAGGGGATTTGGGAATCCTCACCATTGTGGCATATCATCCTCCAATGGAAGATGCCCAGAAATATATTCACTTAGAAATGACAGAGAAGCAAAGTCCTCACACCACTCTCAGAAGCAAAATCAAGAGGATGGGCATTATTAACCTGTAAGTTAATAATGCCTAATAGGAAAAATGCTTGCAATACATTTAAGTCCATATGCAAAGCTGACCTAGCAGCCCTTGATGTATGTTGTCCATTTTTTAAGGAAAATTATAGTAATTATAGTAAGATTTTAAAAGCCAAACTTTTGCAACAGATTAAAAAGAATTCTGCTGTATAAATTAATTTCTTGAACAAAAAAAAATTGAGGAGAATGTTTTTCTGTATCTTAAGTAACGGAAAGTCATATAAGTGCAATTATTTTGCCAGGTCTCCTTGTTGAAACAACTATCTGAAAAGTGCCTTTGCAACTTCAGGCTGTACACCCAAGGTGTTGCAAGGGTTATTTATGCAGTGTATACCACACTCTGCTGCATTACATTCGATTTATTGTAGTCTAATACACAAACAGGCTTTCAAGACAACGTTTCTTCTATGTTTTTAAAGACTGGGTATGCACATCTGCTTCTGCTTTGCAAATTTTGCACAACAGATTTTTAATAGCTATTTATGAATTTAAGTGACTTTTCATTAATTTTTGTATCAACGTTATGACGGATTGTGCAGAGTTCCTCAGCAAGATGTGAAGAGGCTCCAAGGGAAATACCGGTGACATTTAAAGGAAAAGAGGTAACTCCCTTCAAGAACTGAAATAAGAGTGAAAAATAGTTCATGTCCACAATGGCTACATTAAATGTGTGCAGTGTTTGAAAAGAGTGTTTGGAGGAGATGAGGTTAAGGCTGTAAAATTTTTATCTAGTTTGTACATTTGGGATGTGTAAATCATCATGTGATATATCAGAAGCATGCAGTGGGGCTGAAAAATGAAAACCGGGCATTTCTCTATTGCCTCGTAAAGGTCAGTAGCACAGCCCTGCTTGGAATATCTGTGAAACAGAAAAGCAGGAGACAGGTCACGAAGGCTTTATGTCCCAAAATAAATTCCCTACTGATTAACAATTTTTAAAAGTTTTCATCCTTATTTTCCTGTTGATAAAGTTTTAATTTGGAATTACCTGGAAGTCTTCTGCTTTATTCCGACTAGCTGCAATTAAGCCAAAATGCACACTTTAATCTCACTTGAAATCAAATTATCTTAAATTATGGTCACAAACGCAGTCCCAGACAAGATTTAGCTGTCATTGCTCAAAATGCTGAATGTAACATTATGAAAACATCTTTGCTCTGAGAAGTTAAAAATTTGAACAGCACTGACACATGGTTTAAAGGATTTTAAAAAACCCAAAAACCTGTTATCTCCATTATACAGATGGGAAATTGAGGCACAGAAAGAGTAAATACTTGCCCGAAGTTAAATAAGAAATCTCTTTAGATACAATCTTTCTCTCTAACACACCCCAGTATTAATTTATAGTCACCTAATAAAGAAATGTGATAGTCATACACATAATATACTTCATCATAGGAATCTTTTTCTTATCACTATTTTTAAAATAAATTCAAACTAACAACACCAATCTGCTCTGAACACTGCTTAGCTAGCCAGCAAAAAGCATTATCTGTGTCAACAGGATAAAACATACCAGTGGTTTTTCTTTCAAATACTTTATTTCCAACTAGGAACTTTATAAAGGCTCCCTTTAGAAGCTAGGATTTCTCTTCTCTTTTTCCCAGCTTCCAGTATATTGTCACTTGTTTTCCCTTTGGATTATATGCTTCTGAAGGACACTGTAAAAATGTGCACACACCAATTAAAGAAAGCAGAGTCCATCATAAAGCTATCTGGACTATTTTGAAAAGGATACAAAGTTAAATTAAATATTCCAGCCACAGAAGCTGTCACTGCAAAGGAAAACAGTGCCATTGATCTGGTATCAAGCATGGTTTACAACGTGTGAGCATGGTGGACGTGGCTCCCTTAATTACAGCAGATTAAAGCAGGATGAGCTCTAGTGATGTCTAGACTTGTAGCAAGAGCAACTCAGTGAGGAGACAAGGAGAATCAGGTCCTTCCACTGCAGGAAGATGGTGTCACACTTTAGCGAAGACTTGACAGGAGGAAAATTCCAGTATTCATACATGATAAATCACATGAATTGAGCTGAGCATACAGCTTGCAGTCAGCACTTTGCTGTGAGCAGTGTAAGCACCAGGACCATGGTGCAAAGCATCTGCTCAGTCTTCCAAGCTTACTAATCACCTCAGCATTTGTTGTCTTCAAGATTAATAAGGAATGCCTAATGACTACTTTAGAGGCAGACAGAGGGTCAGGAGATGTGAATCATGTTGGCATCACCTAACGTAAGAGAGCAGGAGGTTGCTTCCAAGCACCTTTAAGAAAACACTTTCTTCCAGCCCTAGACAGCAAGTCCCTGTTATCACTCATACAAATAAACTGAGAGCCAGATTTGGTTCAACAGATTCTCTAGCCTCCACCACAGTCAGAGTCATTCTTGTGTCCTGTCTCAGCAATGCCAATTGCTCTAGGTACACACCCCAGTGGCTACGTCTTTCTTGAGTAGAAGCGTCTCTCACTAATCCTTATTCAATCAGAAAAATAACTGGATATGTGAGAATTAATTACACAGCCCCCATTAATTATTTACCTGTTGTGACAGGAGCTACAATTAAAACAAAGAAGCTGGTTTTAATGCTCATTCACTTACGTTCCTGTTCCAGATGAGAAGGAAAGAAGTACTGCTTTCAAATTATCTCAATGTTTTGCTCACATTGAATTTTTTTTGCTATAAACTCAAATTCATTCTTTAAAAGATGAGCTTTTCTCTGCAAATTTATTTTCAATTGAGTCCACTTTAATAATTCCCCAAGACAGTGTCATCTACATGTTATCCCTACACTGTGATCCCAACAGTCCAATCTATCCCTGACACACATGATCCATGTGAGGATAACACTCAAAAAAACAGCCTGCACATTGCTCAGCCATGCTAAGGGACCAGGACTAACACATTGATTTAAAAGCACTCTGAAGATGAAAAAGTATTCATAACTATTTTTAGAACATACACTTTCTGTCATGGCAAAATAGGTACTGAATTTCTAATTTGTTTTTTTATATTAATATGCACAGGATAACATGAAAAATATTTGCTTTGTATGAGTCCTGCCCTATCACTCATAGCATTTGTTTCTGAGAGTTAGCATTGAATTATTTTAAAATGCAAACAAAAAAAATATGGTAACTAATACTGGATATATTTGCAATTTAATTTGTTCTAAATTCTCTCCATGACCTAACATGCAAAGTGCCAAGTACCATCTCTTCCCAGAAGCAGTTAAAGGCACTCAAAAGCTCCCTGACAGTGCCTGGCATCTTGCAGAATAAGGCACCTGACACCAAAAAAAAAGAATTTTGAATGTCAGTGAAACAAAATCATCCTTCAACTAGAACATGTTAGCTGTTTCCTAGAGTGTAACAAGTCTGTTTAACAGTCTGAGGTAGAAACAACAGACATACAATGCATATACCTCCAAAAGGATTTCAAGTCAGCAGGATACCATGGTCCAGACTTCAATGTGGGCAGAATACCACCTTACCATATTCTTCTGACATGGAAGGTAAATCACATCTTTAATTATCATACAAAGTTAAATTTCAGTGCCATGCCTCCTGTTGAAGAAAGTCTCTCTAACTGCATAATCCCATAGAAATGTCACAGGTTTATACTGCATATTACCAGCTCAAAGGAAACTTACTGCGAACCAGAATGCCATCTTTTGTGCCTTGCACCCCAATTTCAGCAGCCTACCAAGACCTCAAATGGAGGAGCAAACAGGGTTTCAAAAGTAGAGCCCCAAGTGTTGAGTGCTATAAAAAGTTCAGAAAAAAAAGCTCAGCACTCAACTAGCAGAAATGTCATTGCGGTATCTACAGCTGCTTCATGTTAGCTGACCCCATGAGTTGCCTGGTCATCAGGCCGGGTTGCTCGTGGCTTTACCCAGTTGGGGTTAAAAACCTCCAAGGGCAGAGACTGCACACAGGCTGCCTCTCTGGGCAATTTATGCCTCTCCCTGACTGTCCTTACAGGGAAAAATACTCAGTCTGAACATCTGCTGTTTCAGCTTAAGCCCGCTGTCTCTTGCCCTCCTATGCTACACCACTGTGAAGAGCTCATCTCTCTCTCCTTGAGGACATCCCTGCAGGCACTGGAGGCTGCTGTTAGATCCTCTCAAAGCCATCTCTGCTCCAGGCTGAACAAGCCCACGTCCCCCAGCTTCTCCTCATAGGAGAGGTATACCAGCCCCCCACCACCTCAGTGGCTTCATCTGAGCTCCCTCTGGTTCATCAACTTCTCTATGGTTTTTGGACTCCCAACATTGGATTCAGAAAGCTAGAAGTGGTCTTATGAGTACTAGTAGAGGGGGATAATGAGTCCCTTCGAGCTGTATCTCTGCTCCTCCTGTTCGTATAGCCGGGGCTGCCATTGCTGTCTTTGTTGCCAGGACTCGCCACTGGCACATGTCCTATTTGCTGGCCAGCAGGACACCGAGGGCCTTTCCTGCAGAGAAACAACTGCAACAACTCTCCTTTTGCAAACTCCATGAAAGCAGCAGATGGCAAATGACAGTGCTGCACAGCAGATGCTAGATAGCAGCAGAAACATACCGTTACAACCATTCAGCCGCTGTGCTGCAAGTGGATGAGCTGCAGTTGCTTGTCCTCGGGACTGAGCCCAAACATGCATAATACTGACAAACTCACATTGACCAACATGATCACATCGGCATTACTTTCTTGTCAGCAGACAGCATAATTGCATGTAATTAATATATGAGAACACTTGATGTCTTAGAATTTACTTTAAGAGTTATTGTCAATTATTATAGTCCTGGAAGTAGAGCTGTGTAACATCAGCTTTGCTACACAACAAATGGCTATCACAAATAAATCAGGAATTACTGCTTTGAAACAGTTATCTTTATAAGCAGTTACTACTTTTTCCCCTTACAGTTTCCTGTAAAATGAAGACAATTGCCCAGTAGTTAAAGCTCAATCTGAAAAGATTACAAGGAATATGAACAGTTTCATAAAAGTGAAACAGTAAAACAACCTCAGTCAAAAATTAAGTTT
>NW_010106947.1:2173-7528 GCF_000699245.1 Pterocles gutturalis | reverse complement strand
TTTTTTTTTTTTTTTTTTTTTGCCTTTGATGGTAGATCTGTATCAGCAACACAGATCTGACTGAAAAGCAGTAAAGCTTACCAACAACTTGGGAAGGAGAATAAGCTGGATAAATCGTATGAATGGATGCAGATAGCCAGATATCTAATTGTGACACCTATTAAGAGACTAGCACTTCAGTGATGGATGATATCTTCTTGACAAGCAACATTTCTAGAAATTTATGGCAGTGAGCATTCTTCAGTATGAAGGTAAGTTTCCAGAATGTTTCCAGTCTCAGGAACATCCTGTCCTGTGTTTCGCAGGCCCTCTATCCACCAGGCCCATAAATAATGAGTATCTTTTGTTCTGTAGATCCCTTATAATTCCAAGATCAAGGCCTGCACAGATGTAAGTCCATTTGGACTCAAAGCCTTTGAAACTTCTCAAATCACTGGGTACTGCACAATACATCTCCACTGACTCCACTGACAAATCAGTCTGCATTGTCTCAAAGGTGCGAAACGTAAGTAGAAAATAAGATAAATGTAGCAGCAGTGCACTGATATGTAGCTGCCTACATCCTAAATTTCTTTTGTTGGAGCAAAAATTCTTTGGTTCATTGTTGGTACTAGGTTGGTCAGTAAACTTTCCTTTCCAGCTAAAGGAAACAAATTACCTTGAAAAAATACATACCAAGTACATTAGCTGTACACTGGAGAATTCCTGAGACATCTTCAGTTTCTTCATTGCCAGAGCAGTCTGTATAGGAGCATCTGTTTGATATATTGTGAAAGTTCTTCTCTGCATCTCTGTAACTACAATAAAAAAGTAAAAAAGTTATAGCATATCCTCACACAAACATAAGGTCAACATGTTTCTTTCAGAAGTGGTGGTAAAGGATGCATTTAGCCTCCCTTGTCTCTTCCCTCTTCTCCACTCCATCACCTGCTTTCCATTCATGCGTTATTACACACAGATGACACTGCATTAGTAGCCTAGATATCTCAAGTATTACACTAGAATCTGGAATATTATCTTTAATGAGAATGAAGACATAAGAAAAAATAGTACCGAAGGGCTGAGGCATGTGGGAAGGGTATCATACATATCTGTCTTATACATCATTCCGACTGGGGTGTTGTCTTTAACAAAGTTGCACAGTAAACTCCAAGCAAAATGTTTATGAGGCAATGGTGAGTATCTAATAAGAATAATAAATCTTCCACATCACATTACGTTAGTGATGCAAGTATAAAATCTAGATTTCTCTGTGAATTATCCTCTGAAAAGATCTCAGCAGAAAGAAGGATGTCAAGTTGCAACTCACTGCTATCAAAGATAAAGTTATTGCCTGTTAAAGAAAAATTAAAAATAATCCTACCACTGATGAAAGGCACACAGCTATGCTCTGACCAGCAAGAAATAAGCCACCATCTAAAATATTCTATTTGATATAGCTTTGCTGGATTGTTTTTCCTTAGTTCAACAGAAACAGAACAGAAGCTCAAATTATGTTTAAAACAAAGCTTTATGCAGGTGATAATGAGGACAGAGGAGGGAATACCAGTGAAGAAAATATTGCAGCAGAGAGATAATGCACTTGGCAAAATATAAAATTTATTCAGCCCAGTGCACAGAGAAAAGCTTTTCTAATGAGTATTTTATTAACAGTATTGTTATGCTTTCATACTTTGTTTATAGTTCATAAATCATGAATAGCAGCTTCAAGGATTGGACTCTTCATCTAGTCAGTGCCTGCAAAATCCCAGCACCTGGGTTGCCAGCACGCATGGAAAAGGACTAGAAAGGATTCCGAGCTTCCCATCAGGTTACCCCCAACAGGGAAACTGGTTCTCTGTGTGGCATAAAGCATACTGGCAAGAGTGGGCTACTCCTAGAGGAGAAAAACCCGGTGATAAGGGCTGCTGGTGTGCTCTGCAGCGAGCTACATGGTCTGTGCCGCTTTCCAGGTCTCCCGCGATGCTGGGCCACGTGGCTGGGGGAGCCACGTCCTCACCCGCTGTCCCAGCTGACCCACAGCCCAAAGTCATGGCCCAATGCCAGCACCACACCTGCAGGCCAGGCCTCTTCAGCAGCATCACCACTCGCCGGATGACAACGCCCACTCCTCACCTCTGATAGTGACCAGGACAGGAGATACGATGAACATTTATGTTGTATGGGGTGTGAGCGCCCAGGCACTGGCAGGGGGGCTGCAGGGCCGCTGTGAGGAGAGGCTGGGGCTGCCCTGTGCTGGGCACAGCCTGTCCCAGCCGCTCCGATGGCCCCACCGCAGGGCACAGCTGAGCCCCATGGCCAAGCAGGTGGTGCCTCTGGGAAAATTAATTTGAAAACACTTCCTGATGATGTGAGGGGTGAGGAGAAGAACTGAGAGAAACAGCCCCACGAACACCAAGGTCAGTGAAGAAGGAGGGGGAGGAGGTGCTCCAGGTGCTCGAATGGAGGTTGCCCTGCAGCCCCTGGAGAAGACCAACAGTGATGCACAGTGTCCACCTGCAGCCCATCGAGGTCCACAGCAGAGCAGATATCCACCTGCAGCCATGGAGGACCCCATGCCAGAGCAGGTGGATGTGCCCTGAAGGAAGCCGCAGCCCGTGGAGAACACACACTGGGGCAGGGCAGGAGCGTGAGGAGGACGGAGCAGCAGAGAGGACTGACCACAGCCTCCATCCCCATCCCGCTGTGCTGCTCAGGGCAAGAGGAGTTAGAGTCCAGGGTGTATCCACCTTAACCCACAAGCTTTATTCCTCTTATTTTCTCCCCCTGTTCTGTTGAGGAGGGGGACTAAGAGAGCAGGGCGGCTGTGTAGGGGTCTGGCAGGTGGCCAAGGCTGACCCACCGCAGTGTGTACCAACAGTAAATATCACAGAGCAGGACAAATATAGGAGACAGGTGCTACTTTAACAAACTCACACTGATGTTCAAAAACTGAGTCAAAGTGTATCATAGGTCACAGCAGTAACAGGCTTTCAGAGTGTCCTGTCTTTAAACTTTATCCATTAAAATAAGCATATCTAAGCCACATGTGGCCATAAATAAAAAGCCGCATTGTTATTGCACACATGCTTTCCTCGAGGCACTGTCTCATTCTCTGAAGTCCCCTAATGTGAGACTTCAAGCAACTTTTTTCAGCAACTGAAAAAATTAGCAGACAGAAGGATTCTCCCCTCTGCGTGCCCATAGCAGACATCACAACTACCTGCCAAGACTTGCTCCCTTGCTGCCCTCGGGTGCCAGCCAGACTGCTAATATTGCAGATATCACCCACCAAGCTAGGGCTCCCTTTGAATTTTAACCAAACATTGAGAAACAGGCAAGGAAAATTCCCTCTAGCACACCAAGCTTCAAAACTATGCAATAAATTCTAAAAAGACTCTCAACACATCTTGAAAAAAATTTCCTTTACATCTGTGTAATCAAATTCAGAGGACAGCATTCTTCATTTGTCATATGGCACAGCCATTTAATGGCTATAGACATGCAGGCATTGTATTCTGACTCTGTTAGGAAATTTAAGTTATCTGTGATAATAAAATACTTGTTCAGGTAAGGAAAAGGCTGAAAGATTGTTTTAATCAACGGGAGAATACCTTAGGTTTTCATGATGATAGTTGCTATTACTTTCTTTTACTCCTCAGTCATCTATTAATTTTCTCAATGAACTCTTAGGGGGAGGCTTTCATCCCTGCTTCTGCAAAAACCTGCAAGTATGTAATTGTGTATGTATGTAACAAGCACTGATGCAGGATTTTGCAAGATTTGGACCTCAGGTCATAGCATAAATAATTTTTCCAGCATTTTCAGCTAGCTCTGTGAAAAGCAAATTGGAATAGATTTTACACTTTTACAAAAAGATTCCCTCTTCTCCTTATATAGGAAACATCACTGTAAATGGAGCAGTCGCACTCTGACAAGATTGCATGGAAGCAGGACTGGAAAGCAATTTATCATTAACATCTGTAGTATGTATAGTTACTCCAAAGCATCTCTAAGAATTTGTGAGAAAAATTAACAAGCTTGTCAAGTCAAGGCTGTGACTTGGGAAGAATAGAGGAAAACATTACCATGTACCTTTCACAACCTCACATTAACACTTACCCGATAACTTGATGCTCAAAATACCGCAGTGTCCTTTGAAGAGTTTGCTGAATGGTCTGAGGCTATGGAAGAATAATAAAAAAAATCATGAGATTAGGGAAGTATAGAACAGTTTCATTAACATTATCTTTTAACACAGTTTTTCTCCTGTTTTACTCCTCCTCATCTTCTACCTGCTAGATGCCCATCATAGCAATGGATATGAAGTATTATTCATTCCTTACATTTTACTTCACCATTTAAATAGGAACAATGTGACATAATTAATACTGCTTACAAGACTAGTTGTGCATAACAGAGGAGCCATTTCACTGTTAGCTCTCAGAAACTATGACCCACCAATTATCTCATCATTTTAAAATAATTCATTTAAAATAGTCTGCAAGAAAATGCAATTATTTTGTGATTAAAGTATCACCAGGAACAGGCATTGGGTTTTTACACTTTTTATGCTCCCTAGAGCATTTTGTACTGAAGAATATTACAAAGACGCAATTTATTTTGGCTTACTTTCCTGACAAACTGTGACTATCCAGTCATCTTTAAAGTTACCAGGAAACTCAAGTTCACCAAAAGAAAATCATTACATGCTTCAAGCATTTCTATGATACTTCATTTTTATAGGTGTTTATCAAACTACATATGTGCATATATGTGTTTATTTGCATTTTTACTACTACTACAGTGTTCACCAAAATACATACGTACATATATATGTTTATTTTTCTTACTACTACTGCTGCTGAGGCTATTCCTATTATTTTAAATTAATTAATGAGAGAACTTTGGTTAAATTAAGCAAATGTGAAATCCATGTCATTCTCTTTGGAATTTTCCAAGTCACTTACAGCAAAAAATCATTCCTTTAGAAAGACTGGTTTGTACAAAAATCGAGGGTTTTCACCTGTCTATTTTGTCTTCAGGCCAGAAGTCAGACAGCAGTACCCACCTTGGATTTATAAGTCCTCTTTCTGTATCAGAGGCACATAGGGATATTTTGATCAGACTCACACCAGCAGACATTCAAATTTTAGAGATACTTGGTATTTCCCTACCTGTTGGAAAAGACACCTAATTCTTTTGGAGTGTGATATTTGAAATGTCCCTTAACTAGAGGAGTTTAATTCTAAAACCACCACTATCTCTGAAAGTCTCAGATTTTGCTTACTGCTGTACAGAGTCAGCAGTTCAAGAGCTGAGCTTTCTTCCTACTGTTGCCAATGAGTTTGCAGAAGGAGGTTATCTGTTTCGATG
>NW_010106947.1:0-2163 GCF_000699245.1 Pterocles gutturalis | reverse complement strand
GTATACCAGGCTACACTAGGTTCGTGAAATTGTAAAAATTTTAATACCAAACTATAAGAATGTGTTCACCCTTTTGAACAAGATACCCACAAAGCTGTGTCTTCTTAAAAGCTGAACAGACACAGCTCCCACAGCACCTCCTCAGATGTCATGCGCTCCATCCCTTGACCATCCTGGTAGTCCTCTGCTGGCTCCAATATCATTCCCTGAGGGATATGCAGAGGTAACTGGTTGCTAACTCAGCTTTGTGACTCTGACGGCCACCTTTTGAGCCCTAAAGTCCAGTCAGGATTCCACCCACCTTATCATCCATTTTAGCAGTCTATATCTCACCAGTGTGGCTCTAATGACACTATGGGAGACAATGCCAAAGAGTTCCCTAAAGTCAAGGTAGACAACATCCTTTCATCCATTGAGCCAGCTATCTCATTATAGAAGTCAATCAGTTGGTCAGGCATAACTCATCCTTGGTAAATGGCATAAAAGCACGTAAAGGGTGTTAAAGGGAATAAAGGGGTAAAATTTGGCCTGGCTGTTCCCAATCGCCATCTTGTTATCCTTTTCATGCTAAGAGAAGTTCCAAAAGGATTTGCTCCATAACCTTCCCAAGGACTGAGGTCAGGCTGATTTGTCTGCAGTTCCCTGGATCCTTCTTGTCCTTCTTGATGCTGGGTGTGATGTTGCCTTTTTCTAGTCATCAAGTACCTCCCCTGATCGGCACGACTGGGAGGCTTTCCTATCTCCATCCCTGCATGCTCAGGTAATGCCTCAATAACCCCTCAGGGCATCCCATGCCTGTTTCCAATTTCTACAGAGATCTGTTTTTTTGCATTTGAGCTCTGTGCTGAGGTTCCTGTTCATCCACAGTCTCCTTCTTCCATGCTTGCTGGACTTTCTGCACATCACAACAAACTGTTCTTGTGCTCTGAGGAAGATGTCAAAGGGTCCACAAAGATCAACCATCTTCTTGTGCCCCTTTACCCTGCAGGTTAGTTAACAATTGGACCCTGCTAAGAAGATCTATGAAGATACCAAAATCTGCCCTCCTGAAGTAAGAGGTCTGCTTACTTGCTGTTCCTCCTTCTCTGAGTGTTTTGAACTTCAGCATCTCATAATCACTGTAGCCAGGGCTGCCCTCAACCATCATACCTTCAGCCAGTTTTTCCTTGTTTGTGAGTAACAGCTCCAGCAGAGTATCCCCCATTGTCAGCTCATTGATCCCCACCATTAAGAAATTGTCTTCAGCACACTTCAAAAATCTCCTGCATTGCTTGTGCTCAGACCTATTGCCTTTCTAGTGGATTTTGGATTGGCTGAAGTTCCCCGTGAGTACCAGGGCCTGCCATTTTGAAGCTTCCTTCAGCTTTCTAAAGGCTTCCTCTGCTTTCACTTCTTGACCAGACAGCATGTATTAGAGGTACCACCACACCACCTCTGCTCCTCTGTCCTCTGCTCCTGATCCCCCCACTCTGGACGAACTTGCTCTGTCCAAAAGGAACTTTCCACACACTGCTGCCACCTCTTTGCACAGAGACGGCAGCTCCTGCTCCTCACCTTCCCAGCCTGTCCTGCCTGTAGAGTCTGTGTCCATCTCCTGCAGTACTCCCATCCTGAGAGCCATTCCACACAAGGATGTGTGCAATCCCACATGAGGTCCAAGCTCAGTGGCAGCATGGAGATGTCTGATGCCAACTCATTGTTCCCCATGCTGCCTGCATTTGGGCACAGGCACATGAGATGGGCTCTAGGAGATTCTTGGAGTGCGTGGAAGATAACTTCCTGACACAGCTGGTAAGCGAGCCTACCAGGGGAAGAGTCTCGCTTGACTGTTCACAAACAGAGAAGGACTGGTGGAAGATGTGGTGGTTGGAGGCCGTGGTGGGTTTAGCAACCATGAAATAATAGAGTTCTCGATCCTTGGTGAAGTAAAGAGAGGGGCCAGCAAAACCACTAACATGGACTTCTGAAGGGTAGACTTTAGGCTGTTTAGGACGCTGACTGGGAGAGTCCCTTGGGAGACTGTCCTGAAGGGTAAGGGGGCCCAGGAAGGCTGGACATTCCTCAAGAGGGTGGTTTTAAAAGCACAGGAACAGGCTGTCCCCATCCATAGAACGAGAAAGTGGCAGAGAAGAAAACCAGACTGGCTAAACAGAGAGCTTTTCC
>NW_010106946.1:544-811 GCF_000699245.1 Pterocles gutturalis | reverse complement strand
GGGATGGGGACACCTGGGGACATCACCCTGGGGACACCCCACGCATGCACCACCCCAGGACAAGGGACACTGGGGACATTGGGGACACCCTGGGCATGGGGACACCTGGGGCGTCACCTTGGGGACATCGCACCCCAGGACAGGGGACACAGGGGACACTGTGGGGGTGGGGACAGGGGGGACACCCCCATGGGGACACCCTGGGGACAGTGCCACCCTGAGGGGAGGGGCGCAGGGGACAGCAAGCCCCAGGAGGCCCCGGGGGGG
>NW_010106946.1:0-210 GCF_000699245.1 Pterocles gutturalis | reverse complement strand
ATCGCACCCCAGGACAGGGGACACCCGGGACACAGGGGACACTGTGGGGGTGGGGACAGGGGGGACACCCCCATGGGGACACCCTGGGGACAGTGCCACCCTGAGGGGAGGGGCGCAGGGGACAGTAAGCCCCAGGAGGCCCCGTGGAGGGGGGGGGACACAAGGACATTGGGAGGGGGGGACACAAGGACACGGCGTCATGGGGGGGGA